>NC_086379.1:76381483-76693035 GCF_036588685.1 Mytilus trossulus
TTTCCAAGCATTCATTGAACCATGAAAATGAGAATACTTTCAATAGACATAACTGATGGAAACTTCATAACATAAGGCAATTACAAGGTATGTAGCATTCAAGTTGCTTACCTTCTGAAATAAGAAAGCTTGATACAAACAGTTTACATTGTAACTGCTGCTGGATTGTAATCCAATGGATGTTGGATGTGTACTGAATAATATTTCAGTTTTCCATGTAAATACAGGATTTTTTTGGTTTTTTTTTTCCCGAGAGATGTTGCACTTGGTACGTTTAATAGTTTTAACTAAGTTTTTTCTGTTGTTTATAACGGCAGTGTGGTGTTTCTATGCTACTCGATGTTATAGTATCGTCTGATTTAATTCTTCAATCTTGTCCTTATTGAGGAGATGGATTTCTGTAGGATGATCCAAAATGAAGGTTCTTAATACACATAACCAAAAACAATTGGTTCAGTTCAATATCAAATTCTTACATGCACTGATGATGAGAATCAAAACAGACTGAGCAACACAAATCACATAAAAACTCAGGGTGATCTCAGGTGCTCCGGAAAGGTAAGCAGATCCTGCTCCACATATGGCATTAATAGACATTCATCTTGTTACTGATGCAAGTACAAAATTTATCAGTTACTTAATCGTAATTGGAATGTTTTCTAGTTAACACTGAGAAATCTTGCCTGCATTTTTGATCATGACTGAAAAAAGTTCGTCTTAAGTTATGCAATAAGTAATATATAAGAGTGCATACACTGAAATGCCTCGCATGTTTTACTCATTATTGAGTTGGTGTTAAAAGTTTGTGTGATATAAAGGTTATGCAACAGGTATCACTTAAACTTGCATTCATTATTATTAATGGTCTATGAAAGGAAGGTTAGACACGTTCTCCTGAACCAAGAGAGACGGACACAATCACCTTATAATCACACAATACACCAAGTATAGTAGTCCTAACGCTAACCATACCGGATATTCAAATTTTGTTAAAAAATCAAAAGAAACGTCAGTAATTTCTGAGAAAATTTACCATTTTGAGTCATTAGTCATTTTAGTTTTTAAACTGTTCTTGAATATTTTTAGAAAAATGGTCAGAAAATTCATCAAGTCAATATAGTACTAATACAAGTTTGTTGATGCTATCTAGTATCATTTCAACAATTTGAGAAAAGAGCACAAACTTTCAAGTTATTTCAAATTGACTGAAATTGTATGAAAAAAATCCTATTCCTTTGATTAAAAAACCGCTGAGATCCAGATCAAACTATAAATCATTGACCTACATGAACACCTTACAGTCATTTCATTACAATATAGTTGACCTTTGGCTTATAGATCCTTCTAGTATTCCAGAAAGACTTCACGATGAAAATGATATTCTAATCAAGACGTGACTTGCTACACACTTTATATTTATATATCCTTGACCAGATTCATGAAATCTTGTCCAACAGTTGAGTTTTTTGTCTGCTTTAATCATCATAGATTTTATCAAATCATACACCAAATATGGTCAAGACCATTGTGATTATATTGAAAAATTACACACTTTTACATTATTCATTAATCCATAAAAATGTTAACACCGAGATAGTCTTGCCTTTTTGTAATAATGTATGTTGAAAATTAAAATAGCCATACTTTTAAGGTATTCAAATATTCAAAGCCAATGAACTTGACTTGAAGGTACATGGCTGAACAATCTCCATGGAATTGAGATGCTAATGCTAATACAAATGCATACCAAATATTATACCATAGATTTGTTCCCTTTACATGTAAACAAAGCATGAACTTGTAAACTATGCAAGAGTTTCAGTTGATGAACCATGATGAGTGTGTGGGGCTATATATCTTCATGGAAACAAGACATGCCAATAAATTTCAAAACCAATATTATTGGCTCACGTTAGCAGTTCATCTTAACCTGCCTAATCACAAACTAATATATGTAAAAGAAGCAAAAGTTTCAGTCATTAGACCATGATTGAGGGGACAGGACCAAATATTCTCCATGGAAATGAGATGTGCCAATGCTTATGCAACTGCATAACAATTGACAGAAGCCTCCTTGAACTGACCTAAATTACTCAAAACTAATACAGGTCAGCTAAGCAAAAGTTTCCACAACAATAGACCCTGACCAAGGGGTGAAGCCAAATAATCTCCATGGAAATGAGATGTGCCTATGCTTATACACCTGCATATCAAATATCATTGGCCTTCCACGGAGTTTCCAATAAACTGACCTAATCGCACTAACTGATTCATGTCAACTGAACTAAGAAAAAGTTGTCAATAGACCATGACTGAGGGAACAGGGCTAAATAATTTCCATGGAAATGGGATCTGCAAATACTTACCAAATATCATTGACAAGCTACTAGTTCTTCACCAGAAACTAAACCTACAAATGTATCTACAATTTAATTCATTGTTGAATGACCCTGCACACCGCCACCAGAAACTGCATACCGGTCTTGCTTTTTGACTCCCAAGGCTAAACAAAAATTAGTTCACGGTTAGATAAACCTTACAATACCAGATTATGCTGTAAGGGTTTGACTCATTGTTGAAGACCATGACCCATAGTTGTTGACTTATATCTAACATTGACAAATGCACCATGGAAATGAGGTGAAGTCTGAAGATTAGATGAAACCGGTCAGTTGAACATGTATATCTTACAATAATTCCATTTTCCAATCATAGCTACCCCATTACTCATGATAGGCAAGTTTTTTACAGCCCAAGTCCTAATAAAAGGGCTGTTATAGTTTGTGTGTATCTAATAATTCTTTTTTTTTTTCAATTTAAGTTTGGTTAATTTGGCAAGTTGTTTCAGGAGTGAATTTATAAGTTTCAACAAAACATGTCAAAAGAAAGATCAATTCATGTATTGGTCACTTGTTACTTTGTGACAACAGTTTCAGGCCAAAAAAAATGAAGAAATAATTTTACAAAATTTTGTTTCTTGTATTTTGCAAGTTTTTCAACTTTCAATATAAAACACAATGATCAACATCTGGATGCTATGTAACGATGATGGTCCAGTTCACGGATGAATTTACTAATTCAATATATCACACAAATTCATTTATTAAAATCTAAGGTCCACCTGGTTTATTTATTTTGTGCAATACGCCAATTGATGTACAACTCTTGGAACTTGTCAAATCCAGCCAATACACCAGCGCCTGCCATTCCTCTGAGTACGTTGGCTCCTGCTCCCTTCATCAAGGACATGAATCCTTCGTTCTTGACAATGGTCATTGTGCAGTCAATTGATCCCTTGTATTTGACGGCCTCACCTGATGTCATCATCATTCTTCTTCTGATTGTGTCAATTGGGTATGACAAAAGTCCAGCACTAATTGTGACAACGTAGCCCAATGCAAATGACAGGAGCAAGTTGGCCTTGTCTCCCAAGAGCATTGGTTTAAGGGTGTCGAACAGACCGAAGTAGAATCCTCTGTAGACGACGATTCCTACACAAGAAATGACGAATCCTCTGTACAAACCTTGTACACCGTCTGATGCAATGGTTTTACGGTACACATCAACCATACCATTGAACTGGCGTTCACCACCGGTCTTTCCAGACTTGGCATCATTGGCTAATCTGGTTCTACAATAATCGAGTGAATAGACAAAGACAAGTGACATGGCACCAGCAGCTCCACCAGATGCAATATTTTTTGAGAATTTGGTTGCATTGGAATCATTCTTACTTGACTTGAATAGTGCCTTAATCTTGTCCTTGAATGCAAAGTTTAAAGCCTGAGTTGGAAAGTATCTGATGCAATTAGCCATGTTTCCTCTCCAAAATGGCAGAACACCTTCTGTTCTGTATGTACGCATTGTACAATCCATGACACCTTTGTATGGCTGTTCAAGTCTTCCAGTTCTAAGCATCTCATCTTGATTCTGTACAAGAAGCTTGATACGTTCTATTGGGGCAGCTGCTGTTTTGGATATAACGGCTGCAGCACCACTAAGGGCAAAGTTCTCAGCAAAACTTAATTGTTTAGACATCTGAAAATATAGAAGAATTACAATTTAAAAACTGCTTTAATTTATGAAAAGAATTTGATATAATTTTCTATAAAGTCCTTTCTCCTCCAGTCACTGTCTTCTGCATCATCATCAACTTTGCATTATTCATAAAATTGTAATGATCTTAATTTTTTAATTTTACTAGTCTACATGTATTAGATTATTTAAAAATTAAACATCAGTAGGAGAATAAATACATGGACCTTATACATCATAAATAAAAATCTGACAAACAAAAGTGTTTGTAGAAAATTAAATAGAAATATATGATGTTGCGTTCTACAATGTATATAATATTTAGTGTTGGGAATTGGGGAAATTAATAATTAGATGTTATTTTTTTTTTTTTATAAGAGTTGCATGTTGATGGCTCAAATTCATGTACATGTATAATGAATTTAGCAGGTAGTAATCATAAAAAATCTGATGGATAATTGGATACCATAAGAAGAAATTACCAATATAAAAAGCACTGTTGACTTGCCTTTTGTGCGTTTAATGTACTGATTTTGATTCCTCATATTTATCCTTTTAGATTTTCTATTATTATATATACATGTATATTATCAGACCAAATCAAAATTTGAACTTGATTCATTAGCTTGTCATGATGAAACTAATATGTTGAAGCACAACAAAATAAGAGGAAAACTGATTATTTTATTTTATTTTCTTAGTCCAAGGGCCAAAATTGTCAGACTGGAAAACAAAAGGAACAGGATCTGTAAATTGTCATGATAAAACAAAATACCGAATATCAAATCATTATCTTCAAACATGAAAAAAGTGTGGAAATCTGATGGACAGATTGAAACCTAAAGCCCCCCCCCCCCACCCCTTTTCATTGTTTAGGTGCTTAATATTAAATAAGGAATCATACCCGTAGCCAGGGGGTCGTACGAACCACCCCATGGAAAACAAATAAGCACTGTTCATTTCAAACGCTCTGTTTGAATTGTGACTGTTAAAAGATTAGTTTGGGACTCCAAATACCCCCCCCCCCCCTTTTCCCCTTTTCCTTTTCAGAATTCCTGGCTACAGACCTAGGAATGATGGTTGTATGTTTTTCCTGTATGAAATAAGATACTATTCACTTTAACTGTGTCCATATATCACATAAGGCCAATTATAAATGTGTGTTTTTTCAGTTTAAAGGTCAGTTGTGAAAAAACAGTGACCATTCATTTAATTACCCTTGGTTTGACCATGAACAAATGTTCACAAAACAAAACAAACAAATACCAGATTTTTATATCAGTCCAGAAATGGTAGAACATATACATGTAAATGAGCTATACAAATCAATGTGTGTTGAATTTTAAGATTTTTACTTTTAAGAGATCATAAACCTTTTTATTATATCTCTCTTACTTGGAACAAGATTTTTAAATTACAGTACAGAAAAAGTACCAAAATAACGATTGAATGATACTTCTTGAAAATATATGGCATTTCAAAGGATGTGGTATTGCTCGTTCGAGTAAATGATGCGAAAACATATTTTCTGACAAGGTCAGACTTATAGCATTTTTTTTTACATCTATCAGCTTGCAATAAGCTAAGAACAACTTAGCAGTTTGTTGTGTGTTCCTTTCTGATTAAACGAGTGCACACTATGTGAATTTCCGCATGATAAATTCCATAAATCCTAGGTAAAATTGCAAATGATATTTTTCAACACATTCAATGTCAACTTTTTGAGTACCGGTAAATATTCACCTTGAGCGAAATATTGTTAGTTATGAATTAAAAAAAAGTACTGATTAGAGAAAATGATGTCACGAAGGTATTCTTCAATTGCCTTCTACTATAAGCACTTACGATGGTGGTCTTTTGTGAAGAGAAGGTGGATTTCTCTTGAAGCTGAAGTTGCCGGTATCTACACACCACGGCTGGACGTGAAAAGGAGGTCGTATTGTGTGAACGTCATAAATGTCCCGGATTTTGTAGTTGCGCACATCAGAGTAAATATTTGGGGTTGCTTAGGGTGAACAATTTTCCTCTTCACAAAAAAGTATATTTCACGAATGTCCTAGAACAATTGAAACAAAATCGTTATACTCGTTAAATAATGTAAACATAAAATAAAAAAGAAGAAGATTAATATTATCACCAGCACCCTTTACGCAAAAAAGATCTTAGAGTGTCAATTTACCGTGGCAAAACTTGAAAAGAATATAACGTAACGGTACCCAAATTGCACCTATTTTGACAGTTTTTCCACCAGTTCGTTTTTTTATGATCAAGAAAAAAATGCTCATACTGTGTTTATTTGTAGCCCTATCCTTCTTTATTGTATAGATACGCCAATTTGATTTTTAATCTATATTGAGTCATACAAAACTGGGTTTGAAACAACCTCCAAACTACCCATAATTCTGTAACGAGGAGTACCCAAATTGCATCTATAGATGCTTAAATTTACATCGTCAAAAGTCTAATAACCAAGCTTTTGTTTAATTTTTTCAAATATTTTGAACAATTGTATATTAGTCCATGCTTACTCTTCATATTTTACGAAATGGCTTCTGATAATATATTGTATTTGCTAATTTTAAAAAGATGACGTTTTGATGACGTCGCATGGTGACGTTTTCGTACATTTTGCTTTTTCAGTAAACAGTCCATCTGTTGATAAATACTGTAAACGTTTTGTGTATATCTAAATATGTTTACCTATGTTAAAAGACGTGCATAGTAGCAAATCAGTAAAATACAAATTGTTTAGTCTCTTATAAATCTTGTAAGATTTCCGATAGCTATCTTTTCTAAATAGGTGCAATTTGGGTACTCGGTGCAATTTGGGTACCCTTACGTTACGAAAAAAAAAACACCAATAACTCTCTATAGATAAAGAAAAGAGTGCACACGCTGAAATGTCTCGCCTTTTTACTAATGAATGATATTATGTTGATAGTCCTAAATATAAAGCTTTATTATAACTGTCACATAAACCTAACATTGACCAATGAACCATGAAAATGAGGTCAAGGTAGGATATGAACAATGCCAGGCAGACAATTTCCCCCATTTTTCCATAAAACAAAAATCGTTCAATGACCTATTGCTTATAGTTTAAGAAAAACAGACCAAAACAAAAAAACTTAACACTGAGCAATAAACCGTGAAAATGAGGTCAAAGTCAAATAACACCTGTGCGACTGACATATAGATCATTAAATATTTCCGTACAACAAATATAGTTGACCTATTGCAAATAAATTAGAAAAAAAAGAACCAAAAACTAAAAAAACTAAGCTTTGGTCACTTGAAAATGTGGCGGCAAGGTCAAAATCATATACCAAATATAGAAGACCTATTGCATACAGTTGTAACCGGAAAGCACGTATCTACTCTACAAATTCATATCGTCACCACACACCCTGGCAATACTCCAGATAATCATCGTGGATTTTTTAATTGGCCGCCAAATGTAACCGGAGAGCACGTATCTACTCTGCAAATTCATATCGTCACCATCGGGATTCGAACCCCGGTCGTCTGTGTGACAGTCAGTGATTTAACTCACTGAGCCAAAGAATCGGTTCCCTAGCTCAGTTGATTAAGACTGGCTTTATATGTTCTACCTGTACTGAGGGGAAGCAACCCCGCTACTCAGTATAAGAAAACAGAGCCCAAACACAAAAACTTAACTATAACCACTGAACCATGAAAAAAAGATCAGATGACACCTGCCAGTTGGACATGTTCACCTTACAGGCCTTCCATTCACCTAATATACTAGACATATTGCTTATAGTATCTGAGGTATAGACTTGACCACCAAAACTTAACCTTGTTCTCAGTCTGATCCATGAAATGAGTGAAAACTGTCTGACGGGAATGAGGGCCTTGCAAGGTACGCACATACCAAATATAGTTATCCTTTTACTTACTATAACAGAGAATTTAACATTACAAAAAATATTAACTTTTTTTCAAATAGTCACTGAACCATGAAAATGAGGTCAAGGACATGTGACTGACGGAAACCTCGTAACATTATGATGAGGCATCTATAAACAATATGAAGCATCTAGGTCTTCCACCTTCTAAAACATAAAAGATGTTTTTAAAGAAGTAAGCTAATGCCGCCGCCGCCGCTGCCGGAGCACTACAAATAACTATGCAGAGCTTAAATTTCTGTGACAAAAGTCGCAGGCTGGACAAAAACTATAGACCTGTAAATGTGTTACCATGTATTTTGAAAATTTATGAAAGAGCTATGATCAATCAGTAATGTAATTCTTAAATAAACATTTGCAACCACGTCTTTCGGCATTTAGGTCAGGTTTTGGTTGCCAAACTGCACTTATCAAAATAAAAGAAGACTGGAATCCAAATATTAAACAGCTCATGCCCGCGTGCAGTGCATGCATGTGGTGATTATGTCTGTGGTTTTTTTTGTGTGTGACTGTTTTCGTTATGCATGTTTATCATTAACTTGATTTTTTGAAGTCGGCCGGACGGTCTCTTAACTTGTCTTGTACCTAGTATATCCGCTGTACCGATGATACACGGTGTATACAAATCTCTAAAGTTTATTCCATGTTCGAGTTTTCATAAATAGCCTCTACTTTGTTATACATCAGAAATAATTCTATGAAACCAATAATATACTATCGCTATCTTGAAGTAGAACAAAAACGTCCAAAAAAGTTATGTACATCTGAAACTACAATAACCGGCACAGGTGCGACTGTTATAATATTACTGATATTTTTTTCAACTTGAATACAATGTAGGTGAAAATTTGTATATATAGTATAGACAGAACATAACATATAAGGCGAAAATAACGATCTTAAATTTGTTCTAAATTTTCTACTCCATGAGATTTGTCTTTAATTTATATATATATGTTCTTGGTACATAAAAAAGCCACGAAATAGGAAAAAAATCGAATGGAAAAGACTAGTAGGAATAAGATCAAGGAATACAGGGAAAATGATTGTCATAATGAAAAAATGGAGAAAAAAACATCACTTCAATACATTGAGATACAGAATAATCCATTAAATGAAACTCAGAATATATGGAAAAGCGTAAAAAACAATAGTAAAAAAAAGTTAACACATCGTCCACGTTTATTGTTACCATAATGTTAACTTACTTGGCTTGAAAGTCATTCGTAACCCCATTATAGGCCTCAACAGTCTCCGTATTTAAAATTCGTGTCTGGACTCGAAACTATTCTAACAGGGTACCAGTGAAATGTAATAGAGAGCAACGGTTGCTTGTGGAACGATATGTAAGAAACAGTATAAAGTAAACTAATGTCTATTTAGCATATTTTTAAAGTTCAAGAACAGATTATTGAAGGTTAATAATGTATTTAGAAAATTAAAAGCCAACGGTCAAGGAATAGATTATATTTTCAAAAAAAAAAAACACTTCTGGAAATCACCAATGAATAGTATAAAATTTCTTCCTTACTTTCACTTCGATAAAATCGCTACTTTCACTTTCAACAGTTCAAGACAACAATAGTTTTCTCCCACATGTTTCAGTTATTTCAAAACATGTATGTTACTTATACTGCCACATAATAGTGAAATTTTAAAAGCAAGCAAATCCCTAGAAGATATCCCCCACATAACTCTTGGGATATCTTGAGGAAATTAATTGTGGTCTTGTAGATTAATATCTTTGGTCATCTCAACAAGATTTATTTTCTCACTTTTGCCGACGTTTTTATTTTCATTGACATGACACTTGCACCTTTAGTTTCTTGCATAAATATGTCATATCAGTTTATCACTCTTTTGTGCTGAAAAAGGAAAATATCATTCAGTATTAAGGATCCATTAAGATCAAAGAATTTCGTTTAAACGTAGCAATAAACATAAATATTCCCATTAGTGGGGCAGATCCTCATAAATGAGTACTATCCTCACTAATGGGTAATATACCCTTAAAAAGGTATCAATTTCAGTGATCTGTTTGCATTGTTATGGGGTTTCATGGCTAAAGCATTAATATATATAAAGTGCCTAGAAAATCAACATAATGATGTAAGAGTAGATCTGATTCGTAACTTCCTCACCGAGTGGGGCCGGATATCATACATTTTCCCTTTCAGTTTATAAAAAAAATGAGAACTGTTAGTGTATAAAAAGATAATGGCCTTCATATATCCTATACACACATATTGTAGTCTTTATAAGTGAATACCACTTTCACTCTAATTCAGTTATTGTCAGTTTATTGTTTCACTATTGTACTATATGTATACTGTATGCCATATAACCATTGTCTATAAAATTGTATCCAGATGATATTTCACTCATGGTGTTTAGTCTTTCCACAAAACATTGTTATTTAAATATGATTTGCATCGTTAAATGCTGCATATAAGGACAATCTGCCTACTAAATTGCTTCGCTGAGTGCAGATGGATACTACCCCAGAGGTCCCACCATGAACAGTTGGGGTAAAATTTAACTCAATATTTGCACTTGATAAAGGTCTGAATTTGGATTGTCATTTAATATTTGACACACACTATATAGAAATAGGATCAAATAGGTTTCTGACACAGAATAACTGCAGTCAAAGAACTTAGACTTGGATATATGATTTCAATATATATTCATTTTTTTGCTTTTGTACACTATGCTGTTGCAAATTGACCACCAGTCCAAAAAAATCTTTTTTTACACCCACCCTTTTTTTTGCAAAATATAAATACTATTTGAAGACATTTTCTTTTTTTTCCAAAATCTGAAATGAGAAATAAATTGTTCGTCCCCTAGTTTCTTTTTTACAAATTTTGTTATTTGACCTTAAGATGTGTGCTTATTTGTATATTTCTTATGTGGTCTAATAATTACCTTGAAATGCTAGGAGTTGAGGTCAACATTTTGGAACCTTCAACAAGTGCCAGCATTTGAAAAACTTTGAACCATGCAATAAATCATGACACACAGGTAAGACCGGTTTAACACTGTAAAAATCAACTGTTCAGTTTCTCAGATACTACATACTCTTTGTAATAGGTCAACTATACTTGGTGAAGAGGGTGTTTTTAGTTAAACTTGTTTTACAGAATTCATATGTTATTGACCTTATTTTCATGGTCTATCTGTAAAATTTTCAGTTGTATTTTTCGTGATGAGACCAGTTTCTCATCTGTGTACCAGCTATTTTGAATATTCAGTAATTTCTACCCTAAGAAATATGAAGCTTTACACAAATAGTTTAAGACATAATCACTACCAAATTAGAAACCCTATTTTTATCTTCTGTAACTCTCACTGTACGTGATACAAGCATTGGAGAAGGAGATTTTGTTAACTTGCTCAGTTCTTATTACACAGCATTTTGTAATCAGTATAGCTGTTTGTTTCAGAACATGTGAAAGTTTCATTATCAAAAAAAATTAACCACTTTCATAATATTTTTATTTACAGACAATAGACAGTTCATTATGTCTACAACAAAGAGGTCCGCCAGAAAAAGTTCTACATCAATAGCCTCTAAAATCAGAAAAAAACTTGACTCAAGTGATGTCCACAGTGATTCTAAAACTAAAAAAATAATACCTAAAGGAAATGAAGAACAATCCATCAAGTTGTCTAATGACCCAAATAAAAGTCAAGTGAAACAAATAAAGGAGTCTACTAGTGCTACGAAAGCTTTTGACTATACCTTCTATAACAGGCCATGTGAGGACCTTGTAAAGGCCTTACTTGGTAAGAAATTAGTACGTCAATCTGATAAAGGAGAGAGAATATGTGGTACCATTGTTGAAACAGAAGCCTACCTTGGACATCCAGACAAAGCAGCTCATTCATACAAAGGGAAGACAAATAAAAATGAAGCAATGTTTATGGAGCCTGGAACAGCTTACGTTTACCACATTCATAGCTACTGTTGTATGAACATATCAAGTGAAGGTTTGTATTTTGCTAAAGCTTATAATTATTTTGACCTTAAATACTAAAATGTCATAGTTATTCAGAGAATTTTTCAGGTTTTTTTTTTCAATTTTAATCAACAAAATGTAAAGTGGCTGTAAATTTGTTCAGGACTTATATAATTGAAATATTTGTTGTGTGTACTAATGAAGTGACTTTGAATGTTAAAAACAAAATAATGAACTTGTACCGACACATAGCTTTAAAGTATAACCATTATGAAATAAACACATAAAAGTTCATCTCCAATTTTCCATATAGGCAGTTAACTGCATTTGTAATTTATAGTCAGTGGCGGATACAGGGGTGGGGTTCCAGGGGTTGGAACCACCCTTTTTTGGGGACGATCAATGCATTTGAATGGGAGCATATAGTTGGAACCCCCACTTTACTCTGGGTTGGGACCCCCCCTTTTTAAAATGGCTGGATCTGCCCCTGAAAGTAGCAATTGTTTTATTGATGTGTACCTTCAAGTTGCACTCTGAGAGCCAATATAACTTGTGTTTCCTAAAAACAGTAAAATTGAATAATAGCAGCAAACAGATTTGCATTAAATCTATCAGTTGGTAAGCAGATACAAACAAAAAATCCATCCTTATACACATTTGAATGAACACAAGTTTTCTTATATCTGAAAGTTCACAATAATTTGTTTAATTTTTAAAGGGGATGGTGCAGCTGTCCTTCTGAGAGCTTTGGAACCTGAAGAAAACATTCTAAGTATGAATAAACTACGACAAAAAAGAACTCCTGGAAAAACTTTCAAGTCACATGAACTTTGTAATGGTCCATCCAAACTGTGTCTATCTCTGGATGTCACTAAGGACCAAATAAACAAAGAAGACATGACAAAATCAACAAAGATATGGTTAGAAGATGGTGATGAAATAAAACCTGACAGAATTATTCATTGTAAACGAATAAATATTAATTATGCAGAAGAATGGGTTGATAAACCATTGAGATATTACATACAGGGTAATAAATGTGTTAGTAAATTAGATAAAGAGGCTGAAAAAGCAATGTAACATACATATTATGTGAAATTACAAGCAAATCAGAACTATTGTTGTATTGTTTAGAATTTCACTTAAACTATTTAACATAACTGTATATATTTATAAGATATCTTGTCATCCTTTGCTCTAATATCAGTGGCTGTACTTCATAGATTTTAAACAGCAGAATCGTCAGCAATACAGGGAGACAGAATCTTGTTCAATGCCTAGAACAAACTGTATGTAATGTACATGGAGAAAAAACATAAGAAACATTTTAGTTTGTATTGAACTCAATATATTAATCAGCAAAAAACCCTCTCCCCCTAAGATTTAAAAAAAAAAAATTAATAATAATAATAAAAAAAAAAAAATGCAGGATGCTGTGAATGAACAACAGTATATAATCATAACACAATTTATGTTTTTTTCTTCTTCTGAAAATAGCATAACACATTTCATTTTCAGCTTTTTACTGAAATTAGCCAGCTGTAGCATTTTTTATGTAGATATTCAATGCATGAATTTTAGTTCAACTAAAAGGGATTGCCCTGGGTTTTTTTTTAAGGGAGATAACTATAAGTCAGTAATGTGTTGTCTGTTATCTATGATTTATATGTTGTATGCCTATAGTTGTTATGATTTTGGTAAATAAAGATTATTATTATTATTATATATTTTACTTTGTTAATAGAGCTGGTTGCCAAACAATGTCTCTTCTTTGGGAGATAAATAATATTCATAAGGACTTTTAATTTGTTTCAATAATTGAATCATCAGCAGAGAATGACAAAACCAGATGCTCCGCAGGGCGTAGCTTTATACGACCGCAGAGGTTGAACCCTGAACGGTTGGGGCAAGTATGGACACAACATTCAAGCTGGATTCCGCTCTAAATTTGGATTGTGATTAAATAGTTGACACAGCATAGGTTTCTGACACAGAATGAATGTATTCAAATGAACTAAAATTTTTGTTTTCTCTTAGAGCAATTCACTATGCTGTTGAATATTAATCCTCTCAAAAAAATGTTTGAAGAAATTTTCTTTTTATTTATGAAATTTCAAATGAGAAAAATTGAACCCAATTTTTTAATCACATCCCCCTTTCCCTTATTCCAAAACTAATTTCAATTAAAATATTCTAATGGAGTTTGCAACAATAACTACTCATTTAAATACATCATAAAATATTAAGATGTAAAAAAACTGCTTGTTATCACTGAATGGTAAAGATTATTTAAATTTATCAGTTGGTAGTAAAAAGTGAATATACATTGTATATTGTATATAACAAAGATTTAAGTTGATTCTGGACAAAGAAAGATAACTCCAATTAAAAAAAATTCTTGCAGATATTTCTTGCTTACTATACTGGACAAAGAAAGATAACTCTTAATTAAAAAAAATTTTGCAATTTCACAATATTGTGAAATTAGATATTTCTTGCCATTGCACAATACTGTGCAATTGAAAAGACTTGCTATTGCACAATACTTAATATAATAATTCTAGATCCTGACTTGGACCAACTTGAAAACTGGGCCCATAATCAAAAATCTAAGTACATGTTTAGATTCAGCATATCAAAGAGGCCCAAGAATTAGTTTAATTTTGGACCCTTTGCACTTTAATTTAGACCAATTTTAAAACTGGACCAAAAATTAAGAATCTACATACACAGTTAGATTTGGCATATCAAAGAACCCCAATTATTCAATTTTTGATGAAATCAAACAATGTTTAATTTTGGACCTCGATTTGGGCCAACTTGAAAACTGGGCCAATAATCAAAAATCTAAGTACATTTTTAGATTCAGCATATCAAAGAACCCCAAGGTTTCAATTTTTGTTAAAATCAAACTAAGTTTAATTTTGGACCCTTTGGACCTTAATGTAGACCAATTTGAAAACGGGACCAAAAATTAAGAATCTACATACACAGTTAGATTCGGCATATTAAAGAACCCCAATTATTCAATTTTGATGAAATCAAACAAAGTTTAATTTTGGACCCTTTGGGCCCCTTTTTCCTTAACTGTTTGGACCAAAAACTCCCAAAATCAATACCAACCTTCCTTTTGTGGTCATAAACATTGTGTTTAAATTTCATTGATTTCTATTTACTTTAACTAAAGTTATTGTGCGAAAACCAAGAATAATGCTTATTTTGGCCCTTTTTTGGCCCCTAATTCCTACACTGTTGAAACCAAAACTCCCAAAATCAATCCCAACCTTTCTTTTGTGGTCATAAACCTTGTGTCAAAATTTCATAGATTTCTTTTAACTTAAACTAAAGTTATAGTGCGAAAACCAAGAAAATGCTTATTTGGGCCCTTTTTGGCCCCTAATTCCTAAAATGTTGGGACCAAAACTCCCAAAATCAATACCAGCCTTCCTTTTATAGTCATAAACCTTGTGTTAAAATTTCATAGATTTCTATTCACTTTTACTAAAGTTAGAGTGCGAAAACTAAAAGTATTCGGACGACGACGACGCCAACGTGATAGCAATATACGACGAAAATTTTTTCAAAATTTGCGGTCGTATAAAAAAGTAAATAATGAAATAATAAGAGCATTATATTATGAATAAAGAATTTTATTAGCTAAATAAAGGTCAAGCTCTTTAATGTTATGAACAGACAACAATTGTATAAATGTATGGTTTTTAACCAATTTGGATGGTTTTATATAATATTTGCTGCAAACTGAAATATAATGGTATTCATCTTCAATCAAATATGTATCAAAATATACAAAGTTTTCTTTTTCAATGTTATAAAATCAACCAGTTTCAATGCTATGGCAATGTGCAGACAATCTATATCTACAAATATACGGAATATACATATCGTTAAAAAGTTATTTGTAGACAATTTCAAAAGTGTCTGGATTGTGTATATACCTATAAAATTGTCAACATGGGGACTCATTGAAAAAAACACTTTTATTTCACTCACAAAACTATCTTTTGTTCTATTAAAAAAAATTTGCAAAAAAAATTTTGTCGCTATAACTTTACATCTTGACAACCATAATGAAATGATATGTATTTAATCAACATAGCTTTATGTTCATTTCTAAGCAAAGTGTAGGACTTTGCCATTATAAACTTCTGTGATGGACAGTAAATCTCATTACATATTACCAGCTTAAGGTGGTACACCCTGAGTGAAATTAATTTGGCTCAATCTGTTTTCAAAAAGTTTGACAAAATATTTATATTGATTCTTTGACAAAGCTAAAAAAAAAAAAAATCTCAAAATTTCATTGGATTTATAGCAGTTTGACAAAGACTAATTTTGATAATTGAAAAGCTTAAAATTTTCTTATAAACAGTAGAATGTGATTAAAATGTTAAGCAGAGTTATCTCCCTGTAGTGATATTTACCACCTTAATAGTTTAATAAAAGTTTTACAATGATATAAAAGTGTTGTAAAGTAACAATATATTTTTTAAGTTACAAAATATTTTTTAAGTTACAATATATTTTGCTGTTTGTATCAAGAAAACAAATAACATTCCTTTTCTTACTAGCACAATTCACTCTATACAATGTTGAATTAACTTTATGTTGTAAATATAAAAGCTTACTAAATGGATAGAGGCTGTGAAGGTATTTTGATGTCTAGATACCAAGTTTCAGACACTAAAGAATTGTGGGTAATTTCATTGTTTGAATACTAAAATGATGAATTTTAATTATATGGTTTAATGGACTGAATAAAACAACAAAAAATCCTTACATAAGTAAACAATTTGCAGTAAATAATGTTTTCTCTTTCATCAAATATGATTTTTCTAGTTCAATATCAAGTGTCTTTTGTTCTTTGAATTAATATCATTACCAGTATTTATTAAACATTGTCCAAAAAATCAGAAAAAAATCTATTAGGGGTATAACTACAAAGAAATTCTTTGAAAATTTTATGATGATTGATTGCTGCCAAGTTACGTGTGTATAATGATATATTAATGTTTTATTGTAAATGTAAACACAGTGTATCATCGTACAGCGGCTATAAATACTAACCAAGGGGGCATGATCAACTTAACTTGTAAATGCGCAAATAGTTGTAAATGTTAACACCAACTTTCAATTTCAATACAATTGTCGAGACATTTACATGTTTTACCTGAAAGAAAGCTGATACAGTGCAAAAGTAATAGTTACCAATCATTAAGCTACCTGTGATTACTCATTCCTTGAAACTTTTTGGGTAATAAACGAGTATGAAAATTTTGTTTTTGTGTAGGGTGTTCACTAACTTAACTATGCACTGTACAGAAGGATTTATGTGGTCAGCTTAACACTGTACACAACACTTCTTTTCAAAATAATATATCGAAAAAAACATGTGCATGAAAGATTTCAATGCCAATAATCGATACAACTTTACTTATTACACAGGCACAGTGGCCTTCTATCAGAAAAAGAGTTGCAATGAATATAGAATTATATCACATAAGACGAGTGGCAAATTCTTTGACAAGTATTTGCACATGTTTTTAGTAATCGTTCTTGTTTTAAGGAAATAATGAGACATCTCTTATCATCAACCTACCACCAAATCATTACTTAAGGTAGCACTCCACAGTTAGAAAATAAAATTAAAAATGAGCCCCAAAATGTTTTATCATCTCCTATTTCTGGATTTCTAATACATTAACCCAACTGTTTGTGTTGTACATGTGCATATGTATGTAATCAGTATCTTCCATAGATTCAATTTTCCAAAGTTAAAAGGGTGAAAATTAATTCCTTTTATGTGTATCCATGGCAACATTCAGCATTTATTTACCATAAAATATTGCAAAAAGGGGGGTGAACATGTCATATATCCCCCCAAAATTTGGATCAAACTAGAATTTCAATGCCTTTGAGTGATACCTTTTTAGAAACTGTTTTCTTAAAACTTCCTAATGATCAAATAAAAAATGGGTGTCTTTCGCCTCATTTTTTCGTAAAATCCAATCACAAAGTTCGTGCGATAAAAAGTTGGAAAAAAACATTACAATAATTGCCGGACCAATGTATGGTATGGACATGCAAATACGGACTGTCATACAGAAAACAGCCTATATTACATACATTACATAACCTTGATGTTCATATAAACCCAATACAAAGGCTATTTTAATACTCAGCTATCCAAAAATGAATTTTATTGCACACTAGCTCTCATATTTAAAAAATCCACAGGGGCCAAAATGCGAAACTACACACCTAACTGTGGAGTGCTACCTAACAACAAGTATGTTTAGATCGAGGTTTCACATTGATAGTATGTGAACAAAACAAAGATTATCGCTACCCTGGAAGGTAAAAATTGATCACGTCAGCTTTGTTAGTACATATATTTGCTGTACTGATGATACACGGTGGTACAATGCAATTTCATGGATTCACGTATTATTAGGACAATTATTACGGTAATTTTTGTTATAAATATTTTTCATAAAATTACATGTATGTTTATAACAATGTATACTATAAGAACTGCCTGTATTCTCTCATAACATGATGTTCAACCAATGAAAAATGATAAAAAGAAAAATGTCATTCTTTAATTGAATACTTGTTTCACAACTAATTTATGGATATTATGGTTTACATGTATCCCATGCAACAACTCTATGAACTTATACTTTTAAATACACAGATAGCAACTACATAAAGATACAACACCTCTATCATGCCTTTTATTAGGAACATAATCTACAATCAGTGTTCTTCCCAGGGCCTTTTAGTATCATTGTTATGTGATGCTATATTTTTTAATGTAACACTATCTTATTTTTTTCTTATAGATTGTGTTGTTAATGTGATGCTATAAGTTTTAGAGAAAAAAATGTTGTTTTTTTAAATTTCCTTGCTTACCAGGATGAGTGAGATATCTGGAGAGAATACTGCTAAAATCTGTAAGAATTCATCAAACAGCTTGAAGATATTTATTTAATAAATAATTGGTATATAGATTGACAAGTTACAGATCAAGTTTGAATTTGTTCAGGTCTTATGATTTTGTACAGAGTTATGGTTGTTGGACTAGTTCATTTTGAAATATATTCATGTAACAGTTCATTTCAAAATATCATATCTAACAAAAACAAATTGTAGTAGTCTATAATGTCTTGTTTTGTCATAAACATGAAGATTAATTATTATTTACTTCTGAGGTATCCTTATTGATTATAAATGTATAAGCTTACAAAACATTAATACCTACAGACAATATGAATAGCAGACATTTTGAACTATGATAAAGTCAACTTCAGACATAAACTAATTATCAAAACTGTGTTATCGTTGAAAACACTAGTTGGACATATCTTCTTGAATTGGTAATGTCTTTATTGTCACATGATTATATGAATGGTTCTTCTTGTTTGTCTTCTGCCATACATAGATGGACTGCTTCTTAAAATAGAAAAAATATGGATATGTGGTACCATTATCATGTAATAGTTTTATTAATGGCAGGCAATTAAATACTTAACAGATTACTGCTTTTCCATTTGATTGTGTACCAGAAACAATAGAACTAAATTGTCAGACCCTTTTATTTTGTATTTTTGTCAAAGAGTATAAAGATGAAAAAAAAATCAGCAAAATAAGATCTGCAAGAATTCAACAAAACCATGGGAATTATTGCCTTCAAATGTAGACCATTGTTTTTATTTATTTCTATAATTTAGGCAATTGTTTCAAAAATTTAAAAGATAGTCATACATTTTTTTAAAGTACAAAAATGGGCATCAATACAAGATATCACACAAATTCCACTAAATAAGATTTACAATTGTAATGCAAACATGATGGATTGCAATGAACGTAAAAATATCAAATTTGCATATTTTTACTAGGTGAGCAATTTAGTCTCCTGTGAGCCTTTTGTTTGGTAAGGCTTTAGCTCATATCTGATTAAGCCAAACAGCTATGAAAGTTATATTCATTTTAGGTTGAATAAGTCAACAGTCTTCCATCAAAGTTACCTTTCTGCACATGAGTGTTCTATTCATTTCTTGTAACATTATTTTCAAAGGCTTGAAATATATAACTTGTCTATCTATTAATGTATCTTATCATACCTTCTCTTTTTGATCCTAATTGTATAGTTGATAATTTCCAGTAAATCAAATCACCTCATGATGTCTTGTAGTCTTGCTGGTTTTCAATTCATCTGAATTAATTGCACTTCGGGATAAAAAGCTTCTCTAATCATATATATGGTTATCAATTTCAATTCACTTGTTTCATGAAAGATTAGATAAAAATCACTGATGAAATAATTTGCTTCAGCAGGTTACGCATTTTAATTCCTGGTACCCAGTTCTGTTTTAAGGGGCATTTTCAAATCAAACCAGTTGTTTAATATCTTCATATACATGTTGTATGTAAAACATACTAAAAATTATCCAATAATTTCACTGATTAAATCGGTATCAACTTCTAATTGATAATGATAATTTCATAAATGATTACATAAGCAGTAAATTACAAGTATTGCACAATCCTTTAGTTTCTTTGAGATTCTTGTCTATTTAAAGATTTACACTCAGGATGAATTAAATATTGTAGCTTGGTCAGGATACTGACATGTGATTAGAACATCCTGAAACTTGTCTAGTAAAGTCAGAAGCTGAGATCGTGTAAGGTCTTCATAAAACATAATCTCTTCAAAATGGTGCAGACCATTAAAATAAGGACAGAGCCTGAAAAAAACAATTGAAATAAATTTTGAATCATTCATATGTGATGCTTGACGATCCCCACTAAAAGCAGAGGTTCATATCACAGTTCATTTAAAAATTTACCTTCAAATTTGTAGCTTACATTGGTATGTATTATTATAAGATCACATTTATTGTAGCTTTATTATTAAATTAGTGATAACATTAGTTTTAGTTAATCAAAATAAAATTTTAATAAAACCGTGGTTGGAATAAAATAAGACTGTTATTGTGACCAACTTATTTTGAACAAGAATGTGTCCCCAGTACACGAATGCCCCACTCACACTATCATTTCCTATGTTCAATGGACCACGAAATTGGGGTAAAAACTCTAATTTGGCATTAAATTAAAAGATCATATCATAGGGAACATGTGTACAAAGTTTGAAGTCGATTGGACTTCAACTTCATCAAAAACTACCTTGACCAAAAACTTTAACCTGAAGCGGGACAGACGGACGAACAGACGCATAGACCAGAAAACATAATGCCCCTCTACTATCGTAGGTGGGGCATAACAAGAATGTGTCCCCAGTACACAAATGCCCAACTCACACTATCATTTTCTATGTTCAATGGACCGTGAAATTGGGGTAAAAACTCTAATTTGGCATTAAAATTTAAAAGATCATATCATAGGGAACATGTGTACAAAGTTTGAAGTCGATTGGACTTCAACTTCATCAAAAAATACCTTGACCAAAAATTTAACCTGAAGCGGGACAGACGGACGAACAGACGGACGGACGAACGGACGCACAGACCAGAAAACATAATGCCCCTCTACTATCGTAGGTGGGGCATAAAAATAAATGGTTGAATAGATAGCAGTTTGACAAACACTTATTTTGATCATTGAGAAGCGTAATATTTTCTTAAAAATACAACGTTATTAAAATGTTTACCGGTAGCTGATTTTACAGAGTTATCTCCCTGTAATGTAAGGTACGAACTTAAAGGCAAGAAATAAATATAATTGCTATTGCCCTTATTGACTAATCAATTACCTTAGAAATAATCTTAAATCATCTGTATTTTTTGCAGCTGATAAGTTGAGCATGTAGTCTTGCTCCTCTCTGGTCAATTTAGACATGGTGTCTTCCATGGGCATAAAACCTTTTATCTCTTCAGATATAAAAGACCCATCACTTGCCAGTTCTGAAGACGGAGACTGGTAGTGGATCTGACTTTCATCACTGTTTACTGAAAACAATTCAAAAATATAAAACCATATAAAACTAATAAGACAATATAACATAAAATATATACAGTCATAGTACAAAAGTGAGTTCTCACTCAAAAAATGTCCTATCATTTCAACTAAAATGAATATTTTTCCAAAAATTATTACCAATTAAATCTATGAGCGATTTTTATAAAATAGATACCATAAGATGCAGAAATGTCTGAAGTTTTCTTGTTTACTTGGCTATAATTTTGGTGAGGTTCGTTTTCATTATCTAAATTATTGTAATGGGACAAAATTTAAACTAGATTTATAATAACTTTTCATGGTGTAAACTATATAACAAATATTAAGTGAATATCTTGAAGTATGAATTTTTTATGTCCAAAGACCATAACTTTGCACAAAATCATCAGACTTTTAACAAAAATCAACTTGATCTGTAACTTGTGATATAAAACAATAAACCAAATATCAATTCAATATCTTTCAGTATGAAGAAAAAAAGTCTGGAAATTTAATATGGCGGACTGCATATGGACAGACAGACGGAGTGCAAACCTAAAGTCTCCTTTGACTGTCACTTAGCAACACAAATGCCATTAACCCCATTTTAAGCTGTGCTTTGTAAACTGCTTTTTGTCCTTTGGTATTTTATTTGTCCTTTTGCTATTGCTTTGTTTTTAACTTATTAATTTAAATGTCCTTGCTCCCTATGGTATCTTTCACTATCTCTGTTCTAACATAGTACACATGATCATAAATTATTATCATAAAAACGTTATCATCTTGATGACCTACCTGAAGTTACATCAGAGAAACTAGATGTTCTGTCCTCCACACAAAGCCTGGATTTAAGTGGTGGCATTAGAAACACATAGGTATGTAGTTGGTGTATCAACCCATGCTGTAATAACCATACAACCATACTAACTTTCTCTTCCTGAAATATAATTTAAAGATCAGCTACAAGAATGAGTACTTCGGAAAGATGCAAGATCCCATATAGTAGATTCTTTGAAAATCGGTTTCCTTCATCTAAACTTCCTTTAAATGTTGTCAATTTCAAATTTCAATTGAATAATGTCTATTCAACTCTGTTTCACTTAAAAAATTTATATTTTCATGACAGAAGTTTGTTTTACCAGATTATCACTATTGGCTGCACAATGTTTTATTTAATGAATGGTTTTCAAGCATAAAATCATGGAAAGGCACCTCAGTTTTGGAGAAAAAAAAAGGATTAAAGTATGGATGGAAACTCGAAACAACCTTGCGCTGAACAAATATTGAGAAGTCAGGAGATATATATACAGATAGCAAGCTTTTTAAGCAGTCTTTTAGTCTTTGATTGACCACTTGACTTCTTTTTCTCTCTTTATTCTTTTGATCTTAATTATTAACAAATCTTTAATTCATAACAATACCAATATATAACCGGCATCATCTATTTTAACTTATGTTTTAATATTTCTACAGTTCATCATTTTTTATTCTAAAAAAAAATGTTAGGCTTTTATAAAGAGCAGTCCATTCTTTACCTGTTGCTTTTGTTGTTTATTCAGCATGTCCTGTGTATCCCATAACTTTGTAGGATAAGAAAATTCTGACAGCTCGACTGCTAAAGATCTTCCAGGAAAGAGCTGTACAAATTCTTCTGCAATCTTAGAATTCCTGTTAAATAAAATATATAATTTACTATTTAACCCATTACTATTTATAAAATCAAATATTTTCTTATTAAGAGTTTAGTTTTATCCTCACAAAAACATAATATTAATATACATTTTGTGCATATTATTAAAAACAAGAATGTGTCAATAGTACACGGATGACCCACTTGCGCTATCATTTTCTATGTCCAATAGACCGTGAAATTGGAAAAAATCTCTTATTTGGCATTAAAATTAGAAAGATCATATGATAGGGAACATGTGTACTAAGTTTCAAGTTGTTTGGACTTCAACTTCATCATAAACTACCTTGACTAAAAACTTTTACCTGAAATGGGACAGATGGACCAACGGAAAAATGAACAGACACACAGATCAGGGGCCAATTTCACAAAACATCGTAATTCTAAGATTATACTTAAGTCAAGTCTTAAGTCAAAAACCAATTTCACAAAAGAACTTACGTCAAAACTTACGACCAACTTTGGTCGTAAACTTAAGAGTGCCTCTACCCACACTTAAGTGTCCAATAAATACTTACGACCACTCTTACGATTATCTTAACCCTTACCATGCGGTACCCGTCTTTTGACGGGCGGACCCTAATAACCGTTATTTGGCTCCAATGGCGTTCCATACTTTTAGAAGTCCACTTTATGATACTTATTTTAAAAGTTATGCATGTTCCGTCAACCTCAGGCTATCCATATTCACGTTTCTCATGTATAAGTAGCATTTTGAGCACAAATACGGACTTGGAAAATTGAAATTGGCTAAAAATCGGTTTTCTGGAGGGGTAGGCTTCACATCTGTATCTTACACAAGAAGTTCAGAGGCATAAAACTGGCAAAGATAGTGCAAACCCACAGCCATATAACTGCTGATCATAATTATTATTGAAATACGCATAGGAAACAACTACTTCCGGTTTTGGGTCCATTCGAAGTCAAAAATCAGCAAAAATCGTGAAATTCAGTATTTTGGGTCCATATGACATTCTGTAGACTGATGCATCAAGATCAGATTCACTCCGACCTAACAACTGTTGGGGTCAATTTGTTCACTAGGGTCTACTCTATACGCAGGCTACAGCTGGATACCTTAACCAGCATCCCTGGGTCTTCTGGGTCAAGAGAAGGGGTGAAAAATCGGCAAAATTGACGCTTTATGCACCTGTTGACCCACTTTGGGGCAAATTCCTGCCAAAAAAATCAAGAGCCTGTATCGCTCACCTGATTTTACCTGGGTTTTTCGAAATCATATAAAAAAAAGATAAAATTTGGCTACAAAGTAACAACACTTGGCCTGCACCTCATTAAGAAAGGAACATTTATGCCATGTTTGGTTTCATTCCATTCAGTGGTTCTCTAAAAGAAGTGATTTGTATGCATTTCACATAGGGTCCTATGTTAAACTAAGTCCCCCGCTGGCGGCCATTTTGAATGATGGATCGACTACAAAGTAACAACACTTGGTCAGCACCTCATAAGGAACATGCATGCCATGTTTGGTTTCATTCCACTCAGTGGTTCTCTAGAAGAAGTTCAAAATGTAAAATGTTAACCATGACGACGACGACGGGCGCTGCCGGACGCCAAGTGATGAGAAAAGCTCACTTGGCCCTTCGGGCCAGGTGAGCTTAAAAAGAAGATGTGGTATGATTGCCAATGAGACAACACCCCACAATAGACCAAAATTACACAGAAATTATCAACTATAGGTCACTGTACGGCCTTCAACAATAAGCATATCCCAAACCGTGTAGTCACCTATAAAAGGCCCAGACATGACAATCTCAAACAATTCAAACAACAAAACTAACGGCCGTATTTCATATACAAAAAAATAAACGGAAAACAAATATGTAACACAAAAACGACGATAACTAATTAAATTTAAGGCTCTTGTCTAGGGACAGGCACATACTAACATAATGTGATGGGGTTAAACATGTTAGCAGGGTGTACATCGTTTCGGAGCATGCTATTACCTTGTTTAATTCGTTTTATCACTCGCTTGTAATTCGCTTATAATACGTGTATCATACGTTGCACCTTTTAAAACATGATTTTCAATTGTTTTGTTGTCTCTGGTGGTAGATTTGGGTTCTTAGAGGTGATATAACTCTATAAGGGCATATGTACCCGTTCCAGCGCTCGGATAATACCCTGTTAAATATTCCTTACTTAGTTGCTTTTAATACGTTTGTTGTACATTGCACCTTTTAGAAAAGGATTTTCAATTGTGTTCATAGCTCTGGTGGTAATAATGTGTTCTTATAGATGAAATACCCCTATTAGCGCGTATGTACCCGTTACAGCGCTCGGATAATACCCTGTTACTTATTCGTTCCTTATTCGCTTTTAATGCGCGTGGTATACGTTGTACCTTGAAATAAATCGTTTTTTAATTGTGTCCATGCCTCTGGTGCACGTGTAACAATGTGTTCTTTGAGATGAAATGACCGTATTAGAGCGCATGTACCCATTCCAGCGCTCGGTTAATACCCTGTTACCTATTCGTTACCTATTCACTTATACATGTAATACGTTTGTTATACTTTGCACCTTTTAGAAAAGGATTTTCAATTGTGTCCATGTCTCTTGTAGTAACAATGTGTTCTTAGAGGTTAAATGACCCTATTAGCGCACATGTACCCGTTCCAGCGCTCGGTCAATACCCTGTTACCTATTCGTTACCTATTCGTTACTTATTCGCTTTTAATACGTTAGTTGTACGTTGCACCTTTTATAAAAGGATTTTCAATTGTGTTCATACATGTATCTCTGGTGGTAATAATGTGTTCTTAGAGATGAAATACCCCTATTAGCGTGTATGTACCCGTTCCAGCGCTCGGATAATACCCAGTTACTTATTCGTTCCTTATTTGCTTTTAATGCGCAAGGTATACGTTTTACCTTGAAATAAATCGTATTTTAATTGTGTTCATGTCTCATGTAACTATGAGTTCCTAGCGCGCAGTTAATACCCTGTTACATATTTGTACCTTGTTTGAGTTTTTGGTCTTTTTTTCTTTTACTTTATGCAATATGTCAACTATATTTGTTGTATGGAAATATATCATAATTTATTTGTCAGTCTCGCAGGTTTTATTGACTGGTACCTCATTTTCACGGTTCATTGATCAATGTTAAGTTTTTGTGTTTTTCTTTTACTATAAGCAATAGGTCAACACTATTTGTTTTATAGAAGAATAGTAAGCTGTACATGTCTGTCTGACATGGTTCATCTTACCTTGACCAGGCTTGCTATCATTTTCATGGTTCATTGGTCAATGTTTAGTTTTCTTGGTAAAGTCTTTTTCTTAGAAACTATAAGCAATATGTCAACTATATTTAGTGTTTTGGATGACTGTAAGGTGTATATGTTTAAACTTTGTCATTTTTATATTGGAGTATTTACTTGCATAAGAGGAGCGTTTTCAGAGAACTCCTCGTACAGTATGTTTGAACCACATATTGAACGTGTGCATGTGGTCAGGGTTTTATTTTTTTTATTAACATTTGCTCTTTTGTGAGATAGTTGAACTTTGTCTCTTGGGGACATTAGCATAAATATTATAGTTATTTTAAAATATCAGTTTGCATCTGCGGGTGCCTAGACGCAATAATATATCAAAGAACGTCCCACATTTATTTTGTTATAATACAGTTACTTCAGAGTGGAGCGCGGGGGCATCACTTTGTCTAGTTTATATTTCCCTTTTTATATTCATAAGACGAAGTACCTGTGCGCTAACAATGAAGAGAAACTATCAAAGGACTCATAATAGCTGCCTATAAGGAGTTTATTGCTTATCTCTAACAATTCTACAACTTTCCATTTTGTATTGTAATGTCTTTAGCCTAGATATTTGGTATACAAACAAAGTGCACCATGCCAAGAAAGCCTATATTTAGATTTGAATCATTCAAAAAATTAATTTATGACCTGCGTGTACGCTTAGAACACGGCTACGTAGCAAATGGTAAATATGTATCATCCATGTAACTTGCTCATAGGAATATTTGCAAACTTTCAACGGAGGCAATTTCTTTGCATAGGAGAAAGAAGACCATTCACAATTTGTATAACTTTTTTTTTGTTAAAAAAACAAACAACACTTTTAAGTATAAGAGTTCATAAGATACAAATATTCCGCGTGGAACACCTCCTTTTGCTCCCTCCATTTTCACCCTTTGGATGGGACCTTCAAATTTAAATTTTGCTTTCTAACTGATTAATTCATATACAGGACTGGCAACTCTCTTTGTTTAAAAACTGATTAGAGTCACCGCCTTAAAAGAAATAAATAGCCCAACTCCAAAATAATATAATCCTGCATTACGTTATTTTTTACCACGTAGGACTAATATTTATAGAATAAATACCTAATACTGAAAGTGGAACTACAATTAAAAAAAAGGTCCGTATAGGCACATAGGAAAACTGAAGATTTATTTTTGGCTAAGGGTGCCGGTGGTACCGCTCTGTGCGTTTAAAATAAAAATCAAATATTTGTCAATGTACCTTGTCTGTTTTATGAATTTTAACCCTAAGTTTTCTATCAATTACATGCCAAGAAATCCTCGCTTAAAAATCTGATGGACCTCCTACGGCACCCATTAAGAGATAAAGATTTGATTTGATTAAAAAAAATGTATGACCTGCATGTAAGTGTCGATTAGAATAGTGTTATATACCAAATGATCAGTATTAATTCATCCGAGGCAATTTCTTTGCATGTATGAATAAATAAATAAGTAATTACACCTTTTTGCCTCTTTTCTCCTAATTTTGCCATATTGTTTGTTTTATGGGCAATGAAAAAAATCCAACGTTGTGCCCAACAGGTACTTGTTTCTTGGAAAGTTAGGCTGTGTCCAAACCGCGCCGTAATCACAGAAATGTTGGAAGTTACTGTGCCAGAGAAAATTAAGAAGCTCACTCTCTGACAAGTCTGGCTTTCTCTTTGTTATTTCCATTGACAAGTTAAGGGAGATCTATGGAATGTTTCCGTCCCGTTTTGTTCAGTTACATAGGGAGTAACCGATGCGCATGCTTTGATGAAGTGAAAGTAACGTTGCTAAGGTACTTATATCTTAAGAGTGGTCGTAAGTTTAGACGTAATATTCAAGCGTAAGAGCGGTCCTAAGTTTAGGATTAAAACTTACGACATGTTTTGTGAAATTGTCTTAGGACTGCACTTAGGAATGTATTAAGTATAACACTTAAGACTTAAACTTACGATGTTTTGTGAAATTGGCTCCAGATAACTTAATGTCCCTCTACTATCGTAGGTGGGGCATAAAAAAACTTAATAAAAAGTAATGTAGTACAGTCACAAAAGAAATACAACGGTAAGATAAACTAATACTTCGAATATAGTTCGAAAACATGAACACAAATGATTTCTTCACCTTCAATGGATAAACGATTTTCATTTTGGTAAATTTTCAAGATTTATAAACAAACACTTACATTTTGATATTAGAACTTGGAGACAGTAAATACACATTGCTTTCACATAACGGATACACAATAGTAGCTTTACCCCAGTATACAAGATGACTGACCAGCTGGAATACCTAGAAATTAAATATGATTAATTTCAGACAAGTTCTGTTAAAAGCATGTTTAAATAAATCACACTTTCAGCATTAAACTGATAAATATATCATTTGAATACATAAATTTTTTTTTTTTTTAAATTGAGCAAAAATAATTAAAATCATGCCATGTCATGTGAAACAAAGCGATGAAAGGCGTTATACAGCAAAATGCCAAGTGGTTGCTTTATGTCCATTTGATCTAGTAATAACTTTATAAGTAAGAAAGTAACATACCTGTGACAAACTCAGATCAGCCTCCAATGCTATAATCTGTAAACTTCTGACTGGCTGCTGTATAATGACATTGATAAGTCTGTTCAGAGCTGGTGTACAATCTGTTGACAAAGTATCCAAAAGATTCTGTCCATCCACAAGTAATAACACTCCATGGTAAGGTCTGTTGATAAATTATATCTTTTCAATGAGTAACTGAAATAAATAGCTATAATGCCCCTGCTTGCATATCATATAAAGTTATAAAGGGACATAGTTGAAGAACAGTAAAAGTAACCCTACCCAAATTTGTACTTGGTCTGAGTTTTGTGGTAATAAGTATTGTGTATAAGTTTCATAAAATATGGTTAATGCAAGACAAGAAACGAAAAATCCAGCAATCTTTCCATTTGTAAAGGGGCATAACTCTAGAAAATGTAGTGACAATCCATAAATTCAAATTTGATCTGTATTTTGTGGTAATAAGCATTCTGTTCAAGTTTCATAACATTTGGTTGAGGTAAAGAAAAGTGAGAAACTGGAAACTAAAAAACTTAGCATTTTTTTTGTTTTGTAAAGGAGCATTACTCTAGAACAGTTAAAATGACGCCCCAAAATTCATAATTGATCTGTATTTTGTGGTAATAAGCATTGTGTATAAGTTTCATAGCATCTGGTTGAGATACACTAAAGTTAAAGAATGGGAAAAATTCAGATTTTTTGTTTGTTTGGAAAGGGCCAGAACTCTAAAACTGTTAAAATGACCCCACCAAAATTCAAACTTGATCTGTGTTTTGTGGTAATAGCAATGTGTAGAGAGGGAGGGTGGGAGGGGTGCTGATCCCGAAATCCTGGGCTTAAAAACTCAAAATCCCGAAATCCCAGGCTTAAAAACACATAAATCCTGAGGTCCCGAAATTCGAAATAAATAATTCCCGGATCCTGAAAGGGTCAATCCCGAAATCTCGAGCTTAAAAACACTCCATCCCAGAGTCCTGATAAAGGTCTTATCCCCCCTCTGTAGAAGTTTCATAGCATTTGGTTGAGGCAAACTGAAGTTGAGAACAGAAATCATCTTTAGGATGTATGGACGGACAGAGGTATAGATGTATATACAGATGGACAAGGGTAAAATTTAATGCCCCCTCAGATACATTATGATGACCCACATTCAATAATTAATCTCCCTTCCTACCCTCCCACATACATTTTAATGGAATAGCCCTTCATTAAAGTTTTTGCAAATATAGTTTATTTCAGTGGGTGTGTGGGAGAGGGGTTAAGATCTTATCAGTCGTTGTCTTATGCTATGTCATTGGATGCTATGTCTGTGAGGGCCTCAGGGAAGATTAGTTTATTGTAACTAACTGAGTTTACCCTCTTTAAATAAAGAATTTATTATTATATTATTTATGGTTTCTGTTTTATTTTTATCACAATTATTCTAGACTAAGACGAGTTTCAACATATTGTAAAGACACCTTTATTTTGTTTTATTTTTGAAGATTGAATTTTGAATTCTAAATGTGTTGGTTTGCTATCTAATTATTATATATACACATCTCCTCTTATTCATAGCTATTGTACTAACCTTAAAGCTTCTATACATCTCTGGATAACTTCAGGCTAGATTAAATATAAATTGACAATTATACTATGTGAGTATTCTAATGTGAAGTTATTTGTTTGCAATTAAAGTCCAATGTATTTAAAAATTGAAATAGTGTTTTAATTGAAATTAAAATTATATGTTATTTGGGAATAATTTGCTATTCAAAGATTTCTATGGAATTTAAGTTGTAAATATATTTTTTATATCGCACTGAAAAGCAGAAATAACCTCAGTAGTCTGTTGTTATTTATGTATTATTGTCTTTTTGTTTATTTTCTTTGATTACATCTTCTGACATCAGACTCGGACTTCTCTTGAACCGAATTTTAATGTGCGTATTTGTATGCGTTTACTTTTCTACATTGGCTAGAGGTATAGGGGGAGGGTTGAGATCTCACAAACATGTTTAACCCCGCCGCATTTTTGCGCCTGTCCCAAGTCAGGACCTTTGTTAGTCTTGTATTATTTTATTTCAGTTTCTTGTGTACAATTTGGAAATGAGTATGGCGTTCATTATCACTGAACTAGTATATATTTGTTTAGGGGCCAGCTGAAGGATGCCTCCGGGTGGGAATTTCTCACTACATTGAAGACCTGTTGGTGACCTTCTGCTGTTGTTTTTTTCTATGGTCTGGTTGTTGTCTCTTTGACATATTCCCCATTTCCATTCTCAATTTTATCTTATTTCAAACCAATAGACAAATATCATTTGAATAACACTGATAACAAACCTTTAATAAGAACATTTCTCTGATTACTGTTCTGATTATGCATTACACAATTTAACAAGATATTCTGCAGGACGCAGCTTGATACGACCAAAGAGATTGAACCCTGAACTGTTGGGGCAAGTATGGACACAGCATTCAAGCTCTGAATTTGGATTGTGATTAAATAGTTGACACTGAATAGGTTTCTGACACAGAATTAATGTGGTCTAAGAACTTTAAATACATGGTTAGATTCAGCATATCAAAGAACCCCAAGAATTCAATTTTTGATGAAATCAAATAAAGTTTAATTTTGGACCCTTTAGAACTTAATGTGGACCAATTTGATAAGGAGCCCAAATATAAAAAAATCTCAATTCATGGTTATATTCAGCATATCAAAGAACCCAAAGATTTAATTTTTTGTTAAAATCAAACTAAGTTTAGTTTTGGACTCTTTGGACCTGAATGTAGACCAATTTGAAATCGGGACCAAAAAGTAAAAATCTAAATACATGGTTATATTTGGCATATCAAAGAACTACAATAATTCAATTTTTGATGAAATCAAACAAAGTTTAACTTTGGACCCTTTTGGCCCCTAATTCCTAAACTGTTGGAACCAAAACTCCCAAAATCAATCCCAACCCTCCTTTTTGTGGTCATAAACCTTGTGTATAAATTTTATAGATTCTAATTGACTTATACTAGAGTTATTGTAAAAGAAACCAAGAAAAATGCTTATTTGTGCCCCTTTTTGGCCCCTAATTCCTAAACGGTTGGGATCAAAACCCCTAAAATCGATCTCAACTTCATGGTTATAAACCTTGTCTTCAAATGTTATTGATTCCGGTTTACTTATACTAAAGTTATTATCCGGAAATCACCTGTCTTCAAACGACACTGACAATGAAAAAAGTAAAGCGTCTTATAGTAAAATACATAAAAAAATCCCTGGTGTTGGTAAAAAACATTAAAACTGATATCAGTCATCATTCTACATATATATACCATATGTTATGTATGTACTTACATTTAATTTAAAAGTTGTGTATATACTTACATTTACTTTAACAGATAAGGCAGCAGAAGATTTAGAATGTACTTTGTGTGGCAGACAAAATGTCACTTCTATCCACTTGTTAATATATAAATGAACAACTCCTTTGTCTTTCACACTGAAATTAGAACAATTGTGAACAATTTAAAAAAACATTAATGGTATGACTTTCACTGAGAATGCGAAACTGGATCATTGTTGATATTTTTTAAGTGTAACCTTGAAATTCTATTGATTTAATTTACATTATAAGACCTAGATGTGCTAGATGTGTCAGTACAACCCAGTCTTTAGCTTTATAATTTTTTTTAAAGTCCGTTGTAATTTTCCCAAAAGTCATTTCTTAGAAATGAGCACAAAATCTGTCTATAAGTCATCATTAAACAATATGCCAAAAATCACCCCCTCTTCTGCAGTCATTACAAAAAACAATCTGGAAAAGTCCAAATTTTTTGGAAGGATTAAAGTGAAGAACAAATATATACATGTACTGACTAAAATTAAACAAAATAATGTACCTGTTTGAATGCAAAAATAAAAATCTTAAAAAATTAGGAAAGGGTTCTTTTCTTCATAGAACTTTATTTAGTGTACATATAAATATTCTTCCAAGTATTACTGATGAATTTCATAGTTATTGTCACACATGTGGGGAAAAAAAATCAATTTTATGAATTGAGCTTTGGTGTGCTCCTCTACTGAAAGAGAAAGTTAAAGAAAAAAACAAACTTCAAAGTAACTTTGGAACAAACAATGGTAAAATAAGGGACAAAGGCAAACTTTCTATAACATACATTACTGACAACATCTAGATACATTCTCCAGTATTTAATAATCATTTTACCCAAGAGTTGAGTGAAAATACAGATCTGTTGTTTAAATGTAATGACATAATGGACTATCTCAACCATAATCATACCTTTCATATGCTGTTCTTAAGTCTCTTGCTAAAGAACTTTTCGTCTGTATTAAATCATATGGAAAATGCATCTGATCTGAAAAATATGAAAACTGACATTGAATGAAAGACAGATGTCTTTCTCCCAAACAGATGATTCATAAATTCAGAATTTTTCCTCTCAAAATGGTCAACAAAAATTTCTTTATTTGATAAATCTATGGCTTGCAAAAATTATTTCTCAAGTCTATTTTAATGAGAGGAAAACTCAGAATTTATGATCATACTGTTTGGACAAGAGTATAATCAACAGACTACAAAAAGACACCATAAGATTCAATCATGTGAAAGAGAAATAGTTCAGATTGACTAACAGATGATAAGGACACCAAGTGACGATGATAGCTCATATGACCCTAAACATGTTTCCTAACAATAATTGATACGTGTACACTAAGACTAGAATGACAAAATAAATATACTACATTTTGAAACTAAACTATATCTGCTGAAGGGAATACAAACAAATGTAGATGTATTTCTTTTGTCAAAAATAATCATAATTTCTAAAAATACCTTCTGGAAGAGAAGCAATATCATCGTGTATTGATATCATGATTTTAGCCTCTGCTGATAGATACTGCCGCCGAGACTCCTCGTATTTGATAGCCCCTGTCAGTTGTTTAACCAGATCAAAATAACAGTTGATTACTGATTGATCTACTGAGGCCTGAAATTAGAAAAAAACAAGAATATTTACTACTGATTTTGACAGTTTCTTCTTGTATTGTACTGTTAGACTACTGTCCCAGTCTAGGTGACTGCAATCATGATTAACACTGCGACATTCTGTATGAGCCTGTATTTCAGTGGTTGTTGTTTTTTGCTGTTTATCGCTTTTGTTTTTGGTTCTTGCTTTTGACATAATTCAGGCCAATGATTTTTCTCATTTTTTTTTTTTATACATTTGTGATTTTTCAGCCTTTTATAGCTTGCTTTGAGGTATGAGTTCTGCTCATGGTTCAAGGCTGTATGGTGACCTTGATTTGCTAACCTTCTATATTGTTTAGTCTCTGGTGGAGAGTTGTCTCTTTGGCAATCATACTGCATCTTTTTTGATAAGAATATGTTCACTGTATGCAATGACCCCTTAACAAACAAAATTAAAAATTAAACTTACATCATACAATTTATAACCTTATTATTATTCAGTTTTGTCAACAGACATGAAATAGCTGTGTACTGTGGATTTGTTATTATTTGTGTGATACCAATTTTCATGAAATTCATTGGTTCAGGTGAACTAACAATTTTAAAGAGTCAAATGAAATTAATAGGCTTGTTTTTAAACTTTGGACAAACCATGAAATCAAATACATATACACAAAAATACAATTTTCCATCAATCCACAAAAAAAATTATTCCACAGTCACATTTTTATGTTTGCCTACCTTTAAAACAAAGACAATATTAAAAGAGCCAATTTGGTGGGATATTTTGCCAGATGTCTGTTGTTTTGTAGATTGATCCAACAGCATTGGAAATCCTATAAACCTTAAATCATCTACCTTCAGATCAAATGGCTGACCACATAAGGCTGGCTTGACTGACAGAAGGTTGGCTAATATTGCCTTTGAAAATCTAAAATGGAGGCAAATGACTATAATACATGATGTGATGATATTGAGACTATTTCACAATAATAATTCAGAAGTCTTTCTGAAATATTACATTCTTCATTGTGATAAATAGCAAATGACTAAGTACAGTCTACCTGCATCCTTGTCTTGAAATTATTTAGATATAATTAACACATATAGAATGACGAACATTAGATCTTAGCTAACCCACAGTCTCACCATGCAGTGGTCTAATCTTAAATATTGCACCAGGGTCCTTAAATAAGTAGAGTATGACACCCTCCCAACTCATGCCCTCAGATCGAACATTCCCTATATGACTGAATGTGACAGAGTTTATATACATTTTGCACAGCTAAACAGACACTTCTCCAACAGATGGAAAAGACACCTTTTTTTAAAGAGTACTTGATTTCACTAATTTTGTGCTTTTTCTCATTTCTTGATCCATGAAATGTATGTGAGATATCTGTTCTTGGCAAATGATTGGTTAAAATTTAATTATGACTTTAAATTTTCTTGTGTTTCTGAAGAATTTCAAATTGTGATGTCATAAAAAAAGGCAACCTCTGTCACATATATGGACACATCTTTCTGCAAAACTTTGAAAGAGATAAAAATCATTAGAGAAATAAATTTTACCACTATAAGTCCTGTATTACTATATTTCTCCACACTCAACAGCTAAATTTTAAATATTGTAAAATCTCTGCAAGCGGTGATGACTCACACTTTAAATATTATGATTAAACTCTCTTTTGAGTTGAGAAATATCGTAACACACTTGTTGCAGTGGTGAAATCTATATATCTTTTATTATCAGACATTTATTTTCTTACCCAGATAAGGTTCCTGTGTTGCTGCTTACTGGACTTCTGAAGTTATAAGCAAAATCAGTATGAACAAAAAAGAATTTTAGACAATTAATTCAGTGAATTGAAAAATCTAAGTAAAAACTCTAATTTGGCATTTATATTAAGTTTTTAAGTTTCTCAAGATCACAATTAAGGAAAAACTTCACTGTTAAATAGATCTTGAACCAAAAGTTAAATTCAATAATTCCCATGCTAGTGAACTGCAAGATCTTGGTCAAAACCATAATTATGCATACCTCTTTAAAAGTTTACATCATACTGGAACTGTTTACTAAGTTTTCATGTAGATGTAAACGCACCTTTCATGGGGCCATTTTAGCTTAAACTAGTTTTTTAAATATAAATTACTTGTATTTATATGTCCTACATGTATGCTTTGTACAAGGAAAAGTTCACAGATTTGATAAGATTTACATGTTAGGTCTTTAATTAATAAATACAAAACAAATATGTAGGGGAAGGGAAATTACTGTTATTTTTTTTTACATAAGCCATTTAAGATACAGTATTTCAGAGAAATTATGACATGGAAGTTTTAAAATAAATCTGATTAATAAGCATCTAAAAACTCACGATACTGTGACAACATCTTCTGCAATCCGCACACTATAAACATTTCTTCTTTTAGCTGAAATATACAAGAGTTCATATTATGAAATGGATTAATCACAAAAAAATATTTTAAAATCAGGTATCCAGAAAGTTGTTCATTACCAAAAGTTGCTGACTTTTATGTTGCTTTGTAAATGTATATTCCATTGGAGATATCATATAATACCTCAAACATATTTATATAACCAATTTGGGTAATCGTTCCAAACTGTTTAATACTTTTACCAATGATTTACTTCTGCTTCTCCTTTGAATTGACAGCTGCCTTTTAACATTCTTAAGTGTGTACCACTGAAGGTTAATTGATTGGTGTTAAATGCCTTTTTTGCACAGTTGACTATTTCATGATGATTATGGGACTATGCTACTTCAGGTAGGTTTGAATTGTAGAGCCTATGTGCTATTCCTTGTCAATGTGTTCAGTAATATATAAAATATGCAGCCATTGTAAAAAAAGGGAGAAGGTTTGGTATCATTAAAATGTTTAATCCCGCTGCAAATGTATGCACCTGGCCTAAGTCAGGAATCTGATGTACAGTAGTTGTCGTTTGTTTATGTAATTTATATGTGTTTCTCATATCTCGTTTTTTTTTATATATAGATTAGACCGTTATTTAGCAATAATTATAGGTTTTATAATGAGTGAGAATAAATTGAGAATTGGATATCGCTTGATATCAACTTAATTTATTTACATTTGTAATTTCAATATATATATGTTGCTATCTAAATTCAATAAGAGTTGGTATCAAGTGATATTCAATTTTCACAAGTTGTTAAATCAATTTCACTTTATATGGTCAACACTTCCACTCTCAATGTGTAAAATAAAAATTCTGAAAAATGTTGGATTAAGTCTTTTGCACATACAAGTTAAAGTATGACATCATACTGTAAGTTATATGGTTTGCTACTGACCCCTACGAATCCATAAAGGGTTAGTAAAATCCATAGGGGGTGAGTGCGAATTTATCGCTCATAGGAGTTTTCCTGCTGCGTTTTGTAGAAAAATAAACAATGAAAGACAACAAAATCAAAGGACTACATCACCATTAACAGTATGACGTGATGTCATGAACTCCCTATAAAGTTTACTAACCCCCTACAGATCCATAAATATACGTTGATAGTGAGTCTTCCAATGGATATACACTGGTCTACAGTTGCTACCAGGACAACTCTCCAGGATGTGTCACAAAGCTTCTGAACCAACTTAAAAGGGAATCACTGCAGCACAGAAGATGGAAACAGATTCTGGTGTTGTGTTACAAGACTCAACACCAGATGATTGCCATTGATCCAGCCAAGTACAATACATCAGGTGACAGTAGAACCAGGGGCAACCACAAATTTAGACAGACAAGAGTGGAGAGAGACGTCTACTATCACTCATTCTTCCAGAGAACAACAAGAGAGTGGAACAAACTCCCAGAATAAGTAGTGGAGTCCGGATCACTAGAGGACTTCAGGGCCAGAGTGAACACTATCCCCTGGACCCAACCACACCTTAAATAGACAGCAGGAGAACCAGTGTATATAGTTGTAATCAAGCATATTTTACTGTAAATACCATCCAGATTTTCCTGGACTTTTACTTTTGGGCAGAGAGGAGTGGCCTCCTGTCTGTTTGAGATGCGCCCGAGTCAATTACACTTTTATAGAGTTCGACTCGTAACCTGTAAGAAGAAGAAGGATAGAAACAAGTGCCTGTGATTTTGCACCTAATTTTTCAAAATTTTCTTGGGGGACCAAGTTGCAAGCACAGCTAGTCCTGTGTGCCTTCAGTACGAATGAACTTATATATTTTCTATAAATCCATCATTTCAAGACCTTTTATTCCCAATAGCATGGGCCCTTTAGGACCTTCCCCTAAACACTAGATAATCACTCTCTTGAGATAATTTTTACCTGCCTATGTAGGATTGAATAGTACTGTCCCCCATGAAATGATGTCCCATTGACAAAATTGCACAGGTATGACCTATGAAATTTGGTCCAGGACATAATATTATTATAAAATATTGTCCACTTCTATGTAAAAGTGTCCCTTGACCAGAGATTCTATTGTGACCTTCATTGGACATTTTTTCATAGTGAAATCATGTCCATATTGCATAAGTCTTGTCTAATACCAAAAAAATTATTCAACAAAAAATAATAATAAGACAAAATTGACATTTGTTTTTAAATATACAATAGGAATCTAAGAATTGTTTTAACATCTTTGAATTGTCCTCTTTAACAATACCAATAAAGTCAGGAATAATATTCATAAATGCTTGATTGCCGTTTCTTCTGCATACGTTTCAGTCTTGAAGTCATTTTTGTTCACATCTGTGTTGTCTTTATTTAAATATCAATTACGATTTAACTAATTGATTAAAACATTTCAATGATTTCTAAATTATTTCCCTTCTTTAGGAACAGAAAAAATAGCTATACTATGAAATATTGTCCTTTGTGACATATTTTTATACAACATCCATGAAATTATGTGCAAGTACTAGGGACAATTTTTCACTAAGGGAGACACTATTTTATAGTTTACAAATATGATAGTCTGTCCCATGAACAAAATTTCACAGATAAACTGTGAAATAATGTTCTAGAGGACACAATTTCATGGGACACTTTTTTGGCTTACACCTACAACTTACATTTAGCAATATCTTGGTGGGTTCTTGCTGTTTCAAAATTTGGATACTGAAATAGCAATCTTTCACCTCTTGTACCCGAAGTCACAAGCAAAATAGAGACCGGGTCAAAATCTGTCATCTTCAATCTTGCCAAAAAAAAAAATCTGTATTGTCAAAGGGACATAACTCTATAAAATAAATAAATAAAAAACGGACTCGGACAAGCAACAACAAAATTCGGAAATTTTCTCCAAAGAAATGATTTTGAAGTTCTAAAGAACATATTTGATGACAGAAGTTAATTTCCAATCTTTTGACTCAAATTTATTCTTAGTTTTCATGGGTGCTTTTTATTTACTAATTTGTTACGGTTCACCGTCTGTCCAACTTCTTCCAATGAAGGTACACCTCCACTAGTTGGCAGTAATTACCACCAAATTAATCATGTGAGCCTTCCCTTTTTGGTATTGAACCTAAGTCCTTGTACAATTTAAGAGAGACCCATACACTGTAACTCAAGTTATTGTCTGGAAACTAGATAAAAGCTTGATTTTGGCCCTTTTTTGCCCCAAATTCCTGCATGTTTGGGGCAATTACCCCTATATTCAATCCAGGCTTTTACAATGTAATATGACACCTTGTGATTTTAATTTCAGAGCAATCCATACACTTACACACAAGTTATTGTCGGGAACTACAAAAAACTTATTTTTGGCCCTTAATTCCTATTCTATTAATACCATAACCCTCAAAATCAATCCCAACCTTCATTTTCTGGTATTGCACCTTCTTGTAATATTTCATTGAGATCCATTTACTTCAACTAAAGTTATTGTCTGGAAACCAAATGTGTATTCAACCAATGAGACAAGGGTAGCGATGAATACATCATAGCATTATACGAAGAAAAACACATTTTGATGTCTTATAAAACTAGAGGCTCTAAAGAGCCTGTGTCGCTCACCTTGGTCTATGTGAATATTAAACAAAGGAAGCAGATTGAAAATTGACTACAAAGGTCAATAACTCCTACAGGGGTCAATTGACCATTTCGTTCATGTTGACTTATTTGTAGATCTTACTTTGCTGAACATTATTGCTGTTTACAGTTTACCTATATCTATAATAATATTCAATATAATAACCAAAAACAGCAAAATTTCCCTAAAATTACCAATTCAGGGGCCGCAACCCAAAAACAGGTTGTCCAATTCATCTGAAAATTTCAGGGCAGATAGATCTTGACCTGATTAACAATTTTACTTCATGTCAGATTTTCTCTAAATTATTTGGTTTTTGAGTTATAAGCCAAAAACTGCATTTTACCCCTATGTTCTATTTTTAGCCGTGGCGGCCATCTTGGTTTGATGGCCAGGTCACCGGACACATTTTTTAAACAAGAAACCCCAAAGATGATTGTGGCATAGTTTGAATCAATTTGGCACAGCAGTTTCAGAGAAGAAGATTTTAGTAAAAGATATATAAAATTTACGAAAAATGGTTAAAAATTGACTTTAAAGGGCAATAACTCCTAAAGAGGTCAACTGACCATTTTGGTCATGTTGACTTATTTGTAAATCTGACCTTGCTGAACATTATTGCTGTTTACAGTTTACCTATATCTATAATAATATTCAATATAATAACCAAAAACAGCAAAATTTCATTAAAATTACCAATTCAGGGGCCGCAACCCAAAAACAGGTTGTCCAATTCATCTGAAAATTTCAGGGCAGATAGATCTTCACCTGATTTACAATTTTACACATGTCAGATTTGCTCTAAATGCTTTGGTTTTTGAGTTATAAGCCAAAAACTGCATTTTACCCCTATGTTCTATTTATAGCCATGGCGGTCATCTTGGTTAGTTGGCGGGGTCAACGGACACAATTTTTAAACTAGATACCCCAATGATGATTGTGGGCAAGTTTCAAATAATTTGGCCCAGCAGTTTCAGAGGAGAAGATTTTTCTAAAAGATTACTAAGATTTACGAAAAATGGTTAAAAATTGACTATAAAGGGCAATAACTCCTAAAATGGTCAACTGATCATTTTGGTCATGTTGACTTATTTGTAGATCTTACTTTGCTGAACATTATTGCTTTTTACAGTTTATCTCTATCTGAAATAATATTCAAGATAATAACCAAAAACAACAAAATTTCCTTAAAATTACCAATTCAGGGGCAGCAACCTAACAACGGAATGTCAGATTCATCTGAAAATTTCAGGGCAGATAGATCTTAACCTGATTAACAATATTACCACCATGTCAGATTTGCCCTAAATGCTTTGGTTTTTGAGTTATAAGCCAAAAACTGCATTTTACCCCTATGTTCTATTTATAGCCATGGCGGCCATCTTGGTTAGTTGGCGGGGTCACTGGACACAATTTTTAAACTAGATACCCCAATGATGATTGTGGCCAAGTTTGGTTAAATTTGGCCTAGTAGTTTCAGAGGAGAAGATTTTTGTAAAAGTTAACGCAGGACGACGACGACGGACGCCAAGTGATGAGAAAAGCTCACTTGGCCCTTTGGGCCAGGTGAGCTAACAAAAGGTGCAAAACAGCAATATGTGTGTGCAATGATATGGTAATGTGAAGTTTCAGGGATCTTGGTTGAGGGGCTGTTTATATAAAATTTGCTCAAATTAAACTGACAAGATATCACCATACTATAATCTGATTGTATATTCTTTATAAGATGGGAACCTTAAATTGTTCATAACATTTGAGTTCCCATGTCCCCATCTTATGGTGTTTATATATCTCAACTTGTTTGATTCACTCTTGTATGTAACAATGTATTAGATTTGTAGGAAAGAAATCTATGAATTACTGAAAAATTATTACACCAGGGTTTTCGATATCACAAACGAGTCAAAACATTTATAAATTTTATCACCAGTACAAGGCAATCATTTTTAAAAAAAATATAAATCAACAAACAGACATTTTATATATTCAGGTATATCACATCCAATCTTTTATGGTTCTATTTTTTACAAAGCACAAAATTGTCAGCATTCACCTCAAAAGATAACCAAACCTTAAACCGAGTTACTAAGAAGTCATATAGTTATGATTCTGTTGTCAGGTCTTTAAAGGTCTGAGCTGCCATGTCATTTACTGCTAGTAGTCCTTTTTTTAATTTATGAATCATTGTCAATTTGCTCAGTTTCTTTGTTACTATTCTGACATCAGACTCAGACTTCTTTTAGACTGATTTTTACTGTGCATATTGCTGTGTGTTTGAATTTATACATAAACATGTTTAACCCCACCACATTTTTGCGTCTGTCCAAAGTCAGGAGCCTAGGTCCTTTGTTAATCTTGTATGATTTTTAATTTCGTTTCATTTAAACATATTTCGAAGTTTAGTATGACTTCCATTTTAACTGAACTGGTAGCTGAAGCATGTGATTTTCTTGCTGTGTTGAAGACTCATTAGTGGCTTTCCGATGTTTTCTTCTCTTTAGTTGGGTTGTTGTGATGTAAATGTTGTCTCTTTGACACATTCCCCATTTCCATTCAAAATGTTATTCACTCATTTTGTTTGCAAGATAATATCTATTTTAAACCCTATTGCAATCCACCACTTTTCAATAGTAAATAGAAAAGATTGGTTGTCTTCATATCTATTTGCAAAAACAATGGGGCATAATTAATAATGAAAGATTTTGAGTTATTCACCTAGGGTTTACAAAAACGCTTTTTCCTCCATACTATGCTTTTCAGCTAATTGCTCATAATGAACAAAAAAAATAATTTAATAATCAAAAACTATTTGAAATCCACATTTGCAATTATGGATAATATTCCAAAAGAAATATGTCTCCAATTAAGCAAAGAAAACACAGTAAAAATGGAATGGCTGTATTTCACTTTATTGATAGTAATAAGCTGTCTCCACATACCACAAAGAAACAGAAAAGGACATAAATTAAAACTGCCAAAAATTATAAATTTTATCTTATTACCAGGATTAAATTAAACATGCTTAATTGCAGAAATAATGCCTTTTTGTCATTAAACATTAAAGATAAATAAATGACTGTCATAAAAAAAGCACTAACAAAATTTTTCAATATCAATATCTGATTGAAAGTTGTATTTTCATTTTTATATTAATAAAGAGCACTTTTTAATTTTTTGTCCTAGGCATATCACAGTTCTGAACACATTTTTGTCATTATCTTTATAACTAAAATAAGTCTGTGTCTGTATTGAGTCGCAATTCAGCAAAAAGTTGATGATTTTAATTCATTTATTTATTATCTGTACTACATCATCATGGCACATTTTATGATGTATTCCTACTCTCTGTGGACTATACTTAGCACTCCGACCCTGAAATAATACAAATATTTATCTGTTAAAAATCTATCAAATATCAAATATGTGTTCAACTAATCAAAGTTCACAAGGAACAACACAAATGTATATGTAGGATTCAGGTGAGAGAAATAATGATTCAAAATGGATTAACATTATACTGCACAGTACATTTGTAATGGAAACAACAATGTTAAGTAAGACTGCTACAAAAGAACAACTTGATGTCAGAGAGATATGTCTTACCTATATACATTTTTGATATTAAAACGCAACTGCTGAAATCAAAATAGCATTCATTGAGATGTAAAATATAAAAAATATTCAATGAAATATGACGGAAGAGTTTTTTTTGTTGTTGTCTTGATACATGTGTACACTCAATTGAATGGTGTTGTTTATATATATTGGTCTGGTGTTATTAACACTTTTAAGCGTTATATGATTTATTCAAATTAGATTTGTTATTGTGTATCTATGTTCAATGTGTTTGAGAAAGAGGAAATATTGGAGTATAACTTGATTGGAAATTTTGGGCCTAAAAACCAAGAGTTAAATAGCTCGTCAAGCACTGTACCCTATGTAGGATGGACACAAGATATGGGTAAAATAATATATGCCTATCTAAATTTTGTTGTGGGGAGAAAAATGAATGCGAAATAAATGTAATTAAACATACAAAATACATACCCAAACTAGACCATACTTGAATGTGCTGACCATGGTTCTATGGATTTTATGGCACTACAAGTAGAGAAATGTTCATACAAATTTTATTTTTCTAAAGATATTCATAACCTTAAAAGTTGAAGTATATTCTCACTAACGAAATAAATAGTACAGAGTTATGTGCGATGAATTTTTTAAAAATTTAGCCACATTCTTCATGTGCTTGAAGATCAGCGGCTGATGTTTGGCCCTGTCTGTCATAATTGTGTTTTGTTTATTTCTCTTTAGCTTAAATCAGGTTATTGCTGATTTCTTTTGAATGGTTACACAGTTTGTTATTTTGGTGCCTTTATAGCTTACACGACAGTATGAATTATGCTCATGGTTATAGGCTGTACTATGACTTGCTGAAGTTTATACTATCATTGGCAACCATGCTTCAACTTTCAATATTTTGCTCTGAATACTGTCTTTAGGTTATAAACAAGCTTCTGTCTTCTGTCCAAATTTCCTAATACTAGTATTCCACAAAGGTTTGACAAAATTATTGATGAGTGAAAAACTTTAACCACAGACTAAATCTAAATTTAACTGTTAAAAAAAGGAGAAAATTGAAAATAAATATTTTCAAAATTTTGCTCTGGATACTGTATCTTAGTCATAAATATTCTCTGAAGGTTTTACAAAGTTATTTATGTCTAAGAAAACTTTCACCACAGACTGAACCTAAATGTTGATGCTACTGCCTGCGACAGGTTCATAAATCCCTATGTCTCGCCAAAAACAGAATTTTTGGGATTCTGCTAGACCTGACGACAAAGTCATTCTGTCAAGTAGTACTGTAGAAAATGTGATGAAGAGATCTAAGTTTATTTAGCATACAGAAAAAAAAAGTATCAGCACAGAAAGTATGTATCCAACAGATCTGAAAAGTGATCACATCCTTCCACTCTCAAATATGAAGTTATTCAGGTCAGAAGTACATGAGAAAAGTGTGATAGAAATATTTGTTGGTTGAAGAAACAGACAAGTGGACAAACAGACAGACTGATAGACAAGCTGAATGCAAGTTTGACCTCAATCCTAGAGTGGGGGTATAATAAAGTCATAAGTTTCCAATACTCACTACATGTTCTAATGTACACCCTGTTCTTAAAATCAGTCCATCATCAAAATCTGGTCTTGCTGAAATGAGAGATGTTAATATTCAGTTTCAAAGGAAAATATTTTCAACTATCATTTAGCCCAACACTGTTAGATGTGCAAATTTGCTTAGGCAAATTTATGTCCTTCCTATATCTAGATTTAAAACCATACTTCTGTGACATTGTGGTTTCTTCCTTTAGGTTTCCTTGATCAAGACAAACTCACTAGTCTCATGGTAATGTGCTTGCCTGAAGTCAGGAGGTTTAGATCTATCTCCAGCTGTATCAAACCAAAAACCTAATAATTGGTATTTGCTGCTTTTTAGCTAAGCATGCAGCATGAAAGATTAAGAGAAGACTGGTTGGCTTGAGTTAAATCCAGCTGCCAAGGGAAGGACATAAATTCACAACCTCTTATTTTCATATTTCGGCTAACTTTTAGCTATGTATTTGTAATTTGGACCTTTGATCTGTATAACACATGCTTCCTTGACAGAGAATGTCTGTTGTAGATTTGTCATTATAGAAAATTAATAAATTGCTATTATCATAAAATGTTCTTCCTTTTGACTACTGATTGTTTTTAGGGTTCTTTCATACGTATGCTGATCTTTTTCTTTGTAAAAAAAATTGTTTTATCAATATATCTTCTTCATTACAATCAAAATGGGAATTAAATATTAAACAAAGCACTGATTTACCTCCTCTCTTCTTTGTATAGACCCTCACTAAGGCCAAATATTCCCATGTCGTTGACAATAAATAATCAAGATTCAGATTCATATTGCAACTGAAAAGGAAATAATTAAATAGACAAGCGAATCAATGAATGTGTTTGTAGATAGATGTTTTTTGTGTTTTTTGTGTTCTGTTAAATTGTTCCTTTTAAAATTGTTACACGATGATGACTGCTGTACCCATATTTTGACTATTTTATTTATTATGTCTGTTTAGTTCACGCATCATTGTAAATATAACAGAATTTGACAAGACTGTCATAAAACCAGGTTTAATCCACCATTTTCAAAATTTGAAAATGCCTGTACCAAGTCAGGAATATGACATTTCTTGTCCATTCATTTTTTATGTGTTTTGTTATTAGATTTTACCATGTGATTATGGACTTTTCGATTGGATTCTCCTCTGAGTTCAGTATTTTTGTGTGATTTTACTTTTTATATTTCAACACTGTTTCATTTTTTTAAGTAAAAAAGCTTATAAAATGATTTAGTGTGCATATTTTTGTATATGTGTTTGTACTTGATTTTCATCCAATCAAGGTTTCACTGTTTCTCTGTTCTCTGATGTCTTCCATTAAACAATGGACAATATTTGTGTTGGTTTGGTTGACATTTGCTGATATGATATGATGTTATCCATAGATGCAAAAGCTGGTTACCACATCTTTGTGGAAGGAGCTATGTCTCATTCATATCTAATCAACATCCTTTCAATGCATTAGCTAGCATTTAAAGAAAACTTTAACTATATCTGAGATTCCAATTTAAATCTGGTGTCTAATATAACTTGAACTATTTTTCTATCAATTACTAAGGGTACATCTTAGAATCACAATCAAATTGTAATAAAATATCATATAAAGTTGTAAAGGGATATAATTGAAGAATGGTAAAAGTGAATCTACCCAAACCTGTACTTGATCAGTATTTTGTGGTAATAAGTATTGTGTTTTTAAAAGTTCATAACATTTGGTTAGAGAAAGGAAACAAAGGGGTATCACTCTAAAACAGTAAAAGTGACACCACCAAAAGGCACACTGAAGTTAGAGAACAGAAATGATCTTTGGGACATACTGACAGATGGAATAATCCAATGATTTTCACTAAGGGAAGAAACCTTTTCTTTATAACTAAATAAAAAGTGGAGTAAAAAATTTAGTTATCAAGCTTATACAACATTCATTATAGGAAATACACTCACATAACTGTGAATTTTGCTACATGTGGAGCAGGATCTGCATACCCTTCTGGAGCACCTGAGATCACCCCTAGTTTTTGGCGGGGCTCGTGTTGCTTATTCTTTAGTTTTCTATGTTGTGTCATGAGCACTATTGTTTGTCTGTTGTCTTTTTGTCATTTTTAGCCATGACATTGTCAGTTTATTTTTCATTTGTGAGTTTGACTGTCCCTTTGATATCTTTCGTCCCTCTCTTGAATACAGAAAATTACAATACCTTACAACTACTGAATGTGGTTTTCTTGCTAATCTGTCAACTTCCTCAATAGAAATCTGATCTATTTTATTATACACCTAAAAAATAGTTATAAAATTACTTATTATAATATGTATTAAGGCCACACCAATTGAATTTCTTGTTTTATGGATTTAAAAAAAAAAAAAAAAAAAATTTGTAAATTTTTGAGGCAAAGCTTGAAAAGTTAAGGCAAGCGATTATAATATTTTTTTTGTAAACATAAAGTAGGAAATTTTGATAATATTAAAACTTGATTTATCACTTGTACTTTGACATTTCTTTAATTTTTGAAGTATTTTTTCCCTGTTCACCAAGAAATAATTAAATCTGGTCTATGTATGTGTGACTAACAATGAGACAATTCTCCATTCAAGTCATAATCAGTGTGGGGGCAATCCCTTAATGTTATAAATATCCCTTTTACAAGTTTTATGAGGGATCAATATAAGTTATAATATATTTGTTTGTACAAAAGGGCTCATATTTTCTCAAAGAATTATATATCTATAGATCTGGTATTAAATGTTCAAAACATGTCCAGGAATTTTGTAATATTCCTGGACTTTAACCATGTGAAATTAACACATCTACTTTACAAATGTAACAGTTTAATATTATGCAAAATAAGTGGACCCCTCTTTTAGAAAAAGTTGTTTTAAATATGATGTAAAATTAATCCTTGGTATTTCTATTTTCTTTTCTACATCAGTAAAATTAAATTTGTATGAAAAAGGGAGGGGGGTGTCTCAACCTGACAATAACAAACACAAGTCAAAGTACGGCCTTTTACACAGAGCTTTGATACAGACCAAACAGTAAGCTATAAAGGACCCCAAAATTATTAGCATACACAATTCGAACAGGAAAACCAACGATCTAATTTATATATCCATAAACATGCATGCAGCGGCTATGGATAGTTTTGTTTCGACAGCATACAATATAATTGCAGTTGAGGGCAAATCCTTCAAATATTTAAAGTTCTTTGTACTTTATTCTAACAACGAACATTTTTTAATAGGGATTAAAGAACCTTAGTGAGCACGCTCACATACCCCACGTCCCCACATTGTCATTGGAGAAATAAAATAAGTGTAAGGAAAAACCAGATGCTCCGCAGGGCGCAGCTTTAAACGACCGCAGAGGTTGAACCCTGAACGGTTGGGGCAAGTATGGACACAACATTCAAGCTGAACCCAGCTCTTAATTTGGATTGTGATTAAATAGTTGACACAGCATAGGTTTCTGACACAGAATGAATGTGTTCTAATGAACTTAAATTTTTTTTTTTCTCTTTGAGCAATTCACTATGCTGTTGAATATAAATCCTCTAAAAAAAATGTTTGAAGAAATTTTCTTTTCATTTATGAAATCTGAAATGAGAAAAATTGACCCCCCCCCCCCCAACACCCAATTTTTTTTCACATCCCCCTTTCCCTTATTCCAAAACTGATCTCAATTCAAATTTCTAATGGAGTTTGCAACAATAACTACTCATTTAAATACATCATAAAATATTAAGATGTAAAAAAAGTGCTTGTTATCACTGAATGGTAAAGATTGTTTTAATTTATCAGTTGGTAGTAAAAAGTTAATATACATTGTATAGTGTATGTAACAAAGATTTTTAAGTTGATTCTGGACAAAGAAAGATAACTCAAATTAAAAAAAAATCTTGCTATTGCACAATACTTTGCAATTAGATAGTTTTTGCTTACTATTCTGGACAAAAAAAGATAACTCTAATTGAAAAAAAATTTGCTATTTCACAATATTGTGCAATTAGTATTTCTTGCTATTGCGCAATACTGTGCAATTGAAAAGACCTGCTATTGCACAATACTGTGCAATTGAAGATCTCCTACTATTGCCCAATACTGTGCAATGGAAAATTTCTTGCTATTGCACAATACTGTGCAATTGGAGATTTCTTGCTATTGCTGAATACTGTGCAATTGAAAATTTCTTGCTAATGCACAATACTTAATATAATAATTTTGGATCCTGATTTGGACCAACTTGAAAACTGGGCCAATAATCAAAAATCTAAGTACATGTTTAGATTCAGCATACCAAAGAACCCCAAGAATTCAATTTTTGTTTCAATCAAACTTAATTTAATTTTGGACTCTTTGGACTTTAATGTAGACCAATTTGAAAACGGGACCAAAAATTAAGAATCTACATACACATTTAGATTTGGCATATCAAAGAACCCCATTTATCGAATTTTTGATGCAATCAAACAAAGTTTGATTTTGGACCCCGATTTAGACCAACTTGAAAACTGGGCCATTAATCAAAAGTCTAAGTACATCTTTAGATTCAGCATATCAAAGAACCCCACGGATTCAATTTTTTTCAAAATCAAACTAAGTTTAATTTTGGACCCTTTGGACCTTAATGTAGACCAATTTGAAAACGGGAACAAAAATTAAGAATCTACATACACAGTTAGATTAGGCATATCAAAGAACCCCAATTATTAAATTTTTGATGAAATCAAACAAAATTTAATTTTAGACCCTTTGGGTCCCTTATTCCTAAACTGTTGGAACCAAAACTCCCAAAATCAATACCAACCTTCCTTTTGTGGTCATAGACCTTGTGTTTAAATTTTATAGATTTCTATTTACTTATACTAAAGTTATGGTGCAAAAACCAAGAAAAATGCTTATTTGGACCCCTTTTTGGCCCCTAATTCCTAAACTGTTGGAACCAAAACTCTCAAAATCAATCAAAACCTGTCTTTTGTGGTCATAAACCTTGTGTCAAAATTTCATAGATTTCTATTTACATTTACTAAAGTTACTGTGCAAAAAACAAGAAAATGCTTATTTGGGCCCTTTTTGGACCCTAATTCCTAAAATGTTGAGATAAAAACTCCCAAAATCAATCCCACCCTTCCTTTTGTGGTCATAAACCTTGTGTTAAAATTTCATGGATTTCTATTCACTTTTACTTAAGTTAGAGTGCGAAAACTAAAAGTATTCTAAAAAACTAAAAAATTGAATCGCAATTTCCCGTCGATATGCACAACTACATAGTATGTCCTTATTATCTGAAAAGGTTTTGTAAAATTCTGTTGTGTGGTTTGAGAGGAGATGCGATGACAAACTGTTGCAGTAGTACATTTAAGTAAATAAGTTCAAAGGGGCGTAACTCCTTAGACCTAGAAAAAAAATTGAAATGTAATTTCCCGTCGATATGCACAACTACATAGTATGTCCTTATTATCTGAAAAGGTTTCGATAAATTCTGTTGTGTGGTTTGAGAGGGGTTGCGATGACAAACTGTTGCAGTAATACATTAAAGCAAATAAGTTCAAAGGGGCGTAACTCCTAGAAAAAAAAATGAATCGCAATTTCCCGTCTATATGCACAACTACATAGTATGTTCTTATTATCTGAAAAGGTTTTGTGAAATTCTGTTGTGTGGTTTGAGAGGAGTTGAGATGACAAGAAACAGGACTGACGGACGGACTGACAGACGGACTGACGGACGGAGGGGTCAAAAACATTATACCCTCCGCAACTTGTTGCGTGGGGTATAAATATAAGTAAGGGGGAAAGAAACCAATTTTTTGTTCTTTACAGGTATTTCCACTCTGTCCCACTTTGGATAAATAGGTTTCATGCTGGAAAAAATATTCTCACAGATATTTACTGTGTAGTGGGGTGCTTTTGTGTTTAAAATTGTTATTTACAGGATAGACTGTGATTTTAAAAACAAATGTTGATATCTTTTTATAATATTTACACAAAAAAACGGTGCGACATGGACATGATTACATTTCTGGATGCGGGAAGCGGGAATATAAAAAAAAAAAAAAAATCTGTTTTGAAAAAAATAGTTGCGGGCGGGTCTGTTGAACAAGGAATCAAATTGGTGTGGCCTAAGCATTGCTATAAAATTACCAAAAATCTCTATTTTTCCAATAACCTAAATCATATATAATACTGGTGTGCTGCTTTAAAAAACCTTGTAAAGGAGAAGTTGTCAATTTAAATCATGGAATTAAGGACTTTTAAATCTGTGTTGTTGCTTCTCACAATAAGATGCAATAGCAATATCTATGCACATAGTCAGTACATCACATTCCAAGGAAAATGGTTCTTATTGAAAGTTCCTTTGAAAAGTAGCCTAATTCCTATGACAATCGTATCCTCATGATATAGATTTAAAAATTATTTAAAGGATGTTAAACATATCATCATCCCTATCAATGAGTATATAATGGCAGACAATTACATCAATAAACATATAAAAAGTTTACTTACATAAATACAAGGCATATATACACGACTTCCCAATATAACATCTACAAATTCATCTGATGTGCAGTCGTCTCTAAATAATATTTCAGCATTAAAAATTTCTGTTCAATGTTAAGGGAAATATGTTTTAAGTTCATGTACACAAATTTACAGTCTTGGTAGGCAGAGGGCAGAACAATATATTTCAGGAATTTGGGATAAGGCCATTTAATTCTCAAGAATTTCTCCTGAGTTTCAAGTCAAAACTCTTAACCCACTGAGCTAAAGAAGTACTTAACTCACTCAACCAATTTACAGCTGGCTAAGTATTTACTATCAAAGGGAAACATTCCTGCTGCAAATACCTCTAATCATTAAGCATGAATATGAATAATGAAAAATGATAGAAAACCTTTTTGTCTAATATATTATAAAAGGATACTCCATTCGTGTAAAATCATCTGACATAATTTTTCGTTACATTTTGTCAGCGTTAATGTTGAATTAAATGATATTCCTCCTCCTTTTTTCGGCTGAAATAAAACAAAATTTAAATCATTCATAAATGTTAATGGTGTTTAATATTGTTGTTAAGATAATGATGAATCTTTTCTATGTATTTTATTTATAAATACCTAACAAAATATTATAGTAACTTTAAAATTGCTCAATTTTCCATAAAATTTACATTAAATTAACCATGTATTGTATACTAGCAGTTGACATAATTGTCTGTTGGTCTTTGGCTGATTCATGTCTCAAAGGCAATCATACAACATACAATTCTCTTTAATATCTAACCAGAGGTAAGTCGAGAAAAGCTCAAACAAAAAGTAACACACTGAAATGTATCTCAACTGCTTTAATGATCATAATTGAAATGTATGCCAACAATTTTACTTTTAATATTATCAGTGATCGATAAAATGATGTCGAGGGAAGTTGTACCTTGCCTTCAATACATCAAATTAAGTTGACCCTTGTGTTTAAAGTATTCGAGAAACATTCCTAGTCACAAAAGCTTGACCAATCAACCATATAAATGAGTTCAAGGTCAGATGAACCTTGTAAGATGTACATGTTCATCTAACAATCATTATGTACCCAAATGTAGCATAGTAACGGACAAACAGACCTTACATGATTCTTAATCTTAATCAGTGAACCATAAAATGAAGTCCAGGTCAGATAAACCCTGCCAGACGGACAAGGACACCTTACAATCATTCAAATCATGTAATTTGCTATAGTATAATAAATAGACCTTTGGCATACAAAAAAGTATATGTGTTACCACTTTAACATGCTTAACAAGACTTATGTCTATATTACCTTGAAATATATGTTTGGTTTTCTTCTGTTTAATCTGATTCCTACACTTTCCAACTCCATTGTCAAAAGTTCCCTAAAAATAAAAACAACCATTCATATTTCACCCATTTGTGGTCATCTTGTTTGTAGCATGATTACAAGAGAAATTCCTTTAATGAAGCACATATGGGCCTCCATTCTTGTGTGGGTTTGAATATTGCCTTTTTTGTCATCTAAGTTATTATATTGAACATAAGTATTTATTGTTATCCTGGATAGGTTGCTGTAACTAAAATGTAATAATTAAGACATAGATATATATAAATTTTTCAATGATCACCATTTTTTGTTGAATTACAGTAGAAAAAAATAAATAAAATAAAAGTATACATTAACATGTTCAAGACTTTAATTGACTTTTAAACATTCCAATATGAAGTTGAAGATGAATTTTGGTCTGTTTTGCAGGGTTCCTAATCATAATTAACTCAATTTTCTAACAGTGAAAGACTTGGCATAGATATTTTTTCGACCTTAAACAGATAAACAGATTTATTTATATTCATTTGTATGAAGGGTCATATCAAACACAGCTCATTTAATTACAGATAACACAAATAATGTGAAAAGCTTAACTGGTCATCTTGAATACAGGACAAAGTTATAACCTGTTCCTATTAAGGATTGCAAACAAGCCCAAAGTCACAACAATACATGAAGTCTTTGCATTATATAAATGAGGGTTTAAGAAATTTGATTTTGATGAACAGATTGAATTTGAATAAGAAAGTCAATTTACTTGGACAAGGGTATCATCAATTAGATTTCTTATTTTAGATGGAGATGATACAAGTTTGAAGTAAATAGTTTACCACTACATACTTTTGTTTTTCTCCTTTGGTGGCATCTAACATCATGATAACAACATCAGCTGTTCTGGCCACTGCTATAACCTGTCTACCTCTACCTTTACCTAAAATAAACAGGACAAAATATAATTATAACTTCAGCTGTTCTGGCTACTGCTATAACCTGTCTACCTCTTCCTTTACCTAAAATAAACAGGACAAAATATAATTATAACTTCAGCTGTTCTGGCTACTGCTATAACCTGTCTACCTCTTCCTTTACCTAAAATAAACAGGACAAAATATAATTATAACATCAGCTGTTCTGGCCACTGCTATAACCTGTCTACCTCTACCTTTACCTAAAATAAACAGGACAAAATATAATTATAACTTCAGCTGTTCTGGCTACTGCTATAACCTGTCTACCTCTTCCTTTACCTAAAATAAACAGGACAAAATATAATTATAACTTCAGCTGTTCTGGCTACTGCTATAACCTGTCTACCTCTATCTTTACCTAAAATAAACATGTTGACAATAAAGACAACAACACTCAAGTTTTTACCGCAAAGTATCTGTTTATTTGGTCAACATGTTTCACCCTTTGGGCCAGGTGAGCTAAAAATGTGGTGCACACTGAATAAACCCTGTAATGGGTTTTTTAAAAAGGTTTTGAATAGACAGAAAAAAAATTACAGCAATTCCTTATAATTTAATTCTAAATTCCATTTTCCAGGAGTAAATCACGTAAAAACTTTGATGACATCACGGTCACATGACAAAGTTATGTCTATAAGCTGATGTACAAAAGACTTTCAGCCATTTAGAAGATATGTTACATCCAAAGTTTAATTATTATATGATAACTTACCTTGAGCAGCACCCTCAATGATACCAGGTAAATCAAGTAGCTGTATATTTGCACCATTATACTATAAATATAAAATTATAACATTCTCTTTCATATAAACAAAAACATACATAAAACTAAAAGAAATATGTTGTGAAGCATTGTTTTACTCGCATGCATTATATAACAAATTCATACAACTGCTTGCAAAGGGCCGAGCCATTGAAACAAACCAATTTACCTAACTGTTGGTTAATTTATTTTTTATTATAAACCATCTGTGTACAATCATATTATAGAAAAAAAATTGTGGAATATGCTTATTTGTGATTCATCTAGATCTATATCCCTTGAAATCCATGAATATAATGAATCAACAATATGTCACTCAGTTATCAGTTGGGCTCAATTTAATTTAATGTCTGTATATTTGATATGTTTATCTAAAATTGACATTAAACTATGCAGAATTTCATAACCCATATCAAAGGACATATGTACAAGTTAAACATTTTCATGTGTTGTGACCATATTCCTTGCCCTTGGTCCTCTTTGTCTTAAGTAAATTATTTTAAATGACTGCAATTACAAATGCAATTGAGATAAAAACTATGACAAATATCATGTCTACCCATAGGTTGTCCAAACCCTGGTTGATAGTGTTTTACAAAGTGGATGTTAGTAGCTCTTTCTCATCAAAATATTTACGACTTTTCATAAAAAAAATTCTTTGATCACTTATTGTTATAAGAATGACAATGTATCTACGCTTCGTTTCATATTTTACCTCAATTACACCAGGAATACACGTCAATGTGGTAAACTCATAACCAGCTGACTCACTGTGTGTTGTTGTTAGAGTGTTCAACAGAGTAGACTGAAAATAACAAGTTAATTGAATGAATGAATGACTATATGTACTCAACTGAATAAACTTTAATAACACAAGCAGTAAATTATATAGAAACCTACCATGTAATAATGTCTCTACTCCCAAATTGGCACTTATGATATCTAATTTAACAATATGGATGATAAAATAAAAAAAACTCTTTCTAGAACTGCATACCTAAATTGAGTTCTGCATCATATCAGATGTGAATCAATAGAGAATTAGCCATAAACATACAAATTAGTCATAAAACATACTTTATAAAGACATTGAAAAGCAGATAGTAGTGAGTTAGTCATCATGTCTCATGAGGCACCTCATCTTGCAAGGAAATCATGCAGCATTTGTGTCATCAGAAAAGTTCCCTTTGCAAACAAGGAAAATTGAAATTTTTATTTATAGGTGTTTTCATAAAATCTATTTTACATATATATGGAAAGTAGAGATTACTTCTAGTATCCAAATGAAGAAATTTGTCAATTTTACACTTTCCTTATTCCTCTGTCCATAGGGAAGCTACTTACAGATGGATATACATGTAGCATGCATCACAAGCATAAATCCTATTAAAAAACCTACCTTTCCAACAGAAGGGAAACCAATGAGTGCTACTCGTGCATCTCCTGATTTCATAACATCGAAACCTTCACCCTGAAAAATATTTTATAACATAATAAGCCAGAACAACATGAAAGCATCGGTCCATAACAGATGAAATGCAAACAAGTATCATGAAAATGTTTGAATATAAACAAGTATTGTTTAAACATTTGAATGTAAACAAGTATCATTAAAATGTTTCAATGTTAACTAGTTTCCTTCAAATGTTTGAATGTGAACATGTACAAGTATCATTAAAATCTTTGAATGTGAACAACATGTACAAGTTTCATTAAAATCTTTGAATGTGAACAACATGTACAAGTATCATTAAAATGTTTGAATGTGAACATGTACAAGTATCATTAAAATGTTTGAATGTGAACAAGTGTCCTTCAAATGTTTGATTGTGAACAAGTGTCCTTCAAATGTTTGAATGTGAACAAGTATCATTAAAATTTTTGAATGTGAACAAGTATCATTAAAATAATGTTTGAATGTGAACAAGTATCATTAAAATGTTTGAATGTGAACAAGTGTCCTTCAAATGTTTGAATGTGAACAAGTGTCCTTCAAATGTTTGAATGTGAACAAGTGTCCTTCAAATGTTTGAATGTGAACAAGTATCATTAAAATGTTTGAATGTGAACAAATGTCCTTATTATTGTAATAAGTATTATTGTCATTTTGTTTATTTTCTTTGGTTACATTTTCTGACATCAGACTCCGACTTCTCTTGAACTGAATTTTAATGTGCCTATTGTTATGCGTTTACTTTTCTACATTGGCTAGAGGTATAGGGGGAGGGTTGAGATCTCACAAACATGTTTACAGCTAATACATTAATGCTAGCAAGACAAATCTTTGTTTGGCTTGCTTGCTTTGCTTGTATCAATGTTTGCTCAAGCATGGCAATTAAGATAGGCGGGGCTTCAGCTTGTATACGTCATACTTAAATTTTATTGGACGGTTATGTTTGAAGTTAAGGACACTAAATTTTTAACATCACAGGATGACAAATATAAAGAGCAATCGTAGAAATGGAAGCCAAAAAAATGTATTTGTTTTTTTCTCGAAGATATGCATTTTGAATTTCATCATCCAACTGAAAAGACTGTCGTCAAGTACTTTTAGAAAAGCAAAATAACTATTCGAACACACCTACTCTGATTTAGTGATCCATTACATAGGTATTTCATTTGACACATATATTTCATCTTTTAGTACTGTGATTTTTTTTATGTTATAAAGTCAACCTGTAGCTTTGCTATATAAAAATGATAGAATCTGAAGCAAGATGATGTATCAAATGTTCTTTCTTTGTGCGTTTTTTAGACAAATTATTCATCTCAAACACACCCTAACATAAGAAGGTTCGCTCGATTTTCTCTTTTTGATACAATTGTTTCCAATTTTTTGATTTTTTTTCTTGAGTCACGTAATGGAAGGACAGACACGGAAATAAGTAAACTTATAGATTGATATGTTCTCCGTCTGTATTAATTTTAAAAAAAGGGAAGAATTTTCTTCATCCAACTTGATAGATAACCATGTCGTCGACTTGATATCCAACTTTTCTACTTAACTATGTAATAGATAAATTAAAAACTTATGAAAATGGTTGTTTTTTACAATAAAACACTCGTATTTGAGAAGAAACTTGTTATTTTATTTGTTTCTATTCACTTTTAAAAAAATTCTTACTAAAGTAAGGCAGCATTGCCGCAGCAACCAATATGTTTTTTTTCTGTGTAAACTTTTTTTTTGCCTTCGGCGAAGAACAATCTATTTTTTTTAAGCGACAAACCGTAAACAAATTTTTTCTTTCAATTTTAGCATTACATATAGTTGCAAGTGGGGGGTGAAACAAACAATTTTTTTTTTCGTAGGGTCCAAAAAAAATTAATTTTTTCACCAAAACCTGGAAACAAACTTTTTTTTCCAAATAAAACCATAGCCCCCCCCCCCCCCCAAAAAAAGTAAATAGTTGCTGCCTAAACATAACAGAAAGCACTTATTGCCTTCTCTATAAACAAAGAATAATCAGTTTGAAGTTTTACAAGCAAAAATTAATCCAAAGTGCGCAATATTCAATAACAATAGACATAATAAATAGAATAATTAAGTCATCCCCCCTAATTAATTTATCTCTTTTATTAGAAAATCAAGTGCACCTTCTTTATTAGGGTGTGTTTGAGATGAATATTTTGTGTTGAAAACGTACTAAGAAAGAATATTTGATACATCATCTCGCTTCAGATTCTATCATTGTTATATAGCAAAGCTACAGGTTAACGTTATAGCATAAAAAAATCACGGTACTAAAAGATGAAATATATGGGTCAAAGAAATACCTATGTAATGAATCACTCGAAATCAGAGTAGGTGTGTTCAAATAGTTTTTTTGTTTTACTAAAAGTACTTGACGACAGTCTTTTCAGTTGGATGATACAAAAATGCATATCTTCGAGAGAAAAACAAATACAATTTTTTGGCTTCCATTTCTACGATTGCGCTTTATATTTGTCATCTTGTGATGTTTTAAAATTTAGTGTGACTGTCCTTAACTTCAAACATAACGTCCAATAAATTTTTTAAGTATGATGTAAACAAGCTGAAGCTCCACCCATCTTAATTGCTATGCTTGAGCAAACATTGATACAAGCAAAGCAAGCAAGTCAAACAAAGATTTGTCTTGCTAGCATTAATGTAAAAGCTGTAACCCCGCTGCATTTTTGAGCCTGTCCCAAGTCAGGAGCCTCTTGTTATATTTTAATTTTAGTTTCTTGTGTTCAATTTGGAAATTAGTATGGCGTTCATTATCACTGAACTAGTATATATTTGTTTAGGGGCCAGCTGAAGGATGCCTCCGGGTGCGGGAATTTCTCGCTACATTGAAGACCTGTTGGTGACCCTCTGCTGTTGTGTGTTTTTTTTCTACGGTCAGGTTGTTGTCTCTTTGACACATTCCCCATTTCCATTCTCAATTTTATTCAAATGTTTGAATGTGAACAAGTTTCATGACTATATTAGAAAGGGAACAATTTTCACAAAAACATTTGTCAGCTTAATTCAGTTATGGTATGTCAACCAGAAAAGGTGGCTCAAATTCAATAAGTAGGCAATCATTAATAATACCTGGAATATTTGTAGTGCAAGAAGCAGATTCAAGCACTTCTTACTCAAAAGGCTAAATAAAAAACATGCATTTCATTTCAGAATTCTGTATTTTTTTACTAGGAATAACTTTCAGTTTCCTATGGGCTGTTTCATAAAACCTACATGGGACTAAGGGAATGCACTTCTCAATAATGGTTGGGTGTCAAGTACAATTAACCTCTTTGAGTTACTGTAAATTCAGAAATTATGGCAAGATTTTTATTATTGCGAAAAATGTGACAGGGTTATAATCGCAATAATTGAAACTCGCATTTTGAAATTTTCTATATGAGTTAAACACGTTTTTTCTCAATATTGCAAAAATCAAAATTGCATTAAACTGGTAGTCGAAAATGACAAAATCACAGTTATAAATGCATGCAATAATTTCTGACTTTGTACCATATTTCAACATTGCCTACCATTTATGTTTTAAACAGAACAGCCCTAGAATGATTACTAAACTAATGAAAACTAGACAGGATTTTCAAATTTCTAAAAAGAGGAGTTTCAAGCTGCAGTTATTCTTTTGGCTGAATGTACAATTGCATTCAACAATTATTTTTTTAAATTACTTGTCAGAACTAAAAGAAGTTGTGTAATATATTTTTTTTGCACACTTGAACTTTGGATATTGTTGAGGTCAATTTGAATGTGTCAAAATTGAATGATTCATTATATTTATCTGTTTAAACAATGGTTTATTTATCATTTGATATTTTTTTATGTGTGTTTGTTTGATCATTAATATATTGTTTTCTTTTATAGTCATTTCAATGGGGGCCTCAGGAATGATTAGTTTTAAAGTTAACTGTCTCACCCCATAAAAACAAAGAATTATCATTATTATCATCATCTAAATCTGATTCAGTTCAATATGTTTAGACCATAAGTATTGGGATAAATGTTAAAAGATGAGAACAATCTTTGGTTGTTTGATACCAATTTTTGCTACTTCACTAGGCCAAAAAAGATGAGTCCCTCCCTGGGACATCTGAAAAATTATTAGTAACCTCTATAAGTTTAAAGCTAGTATTGCCCTTTTAAACTCACCTTAGCTCCAGCTTTGCCTGTAGGTTCTAGCAATTGCTGTCTGTACTTTGCCAATTTTGCCTTCAACAACCCTAAATGGTACTCAGTTGCTAATAAGATAAAAGAAGTATATCATGTAAATGAATTTATAAATTTGCATGCAAAGCTCTAGCAAGGATATGATTTAATTTTAGTACAAGAATTGTTTGTGCTTGTTATCAAAATGTGTGTTTCAAATATTTTAGAATCTAGGAAATAAAACATGTAAAAGACATTACAGTATTGTATTCATAAAAAGTAAAATCACAAAAATACTGAACTCAGAGGAAAATCAATTCATGTGTGGATTGGTTTTATATACTTTATTTGCAACAATAAGTCAGTAAAACAAGTTTCTAGCTTGAGATTTTTGCTGTCAGTCTCAAAGTGTAATGATAATCACCAAAAGTATTAATTTCATTTATCAGTAAAATACAGGGAAACTAAAATAAATCAAGCTATTTTCTACAGACAGGACAGATGCTATTTATTAATGTTGAAGAAGCTTAGCTTATTTACAAGTTTAAAAATATTCTATGAAGATTTAACAAAGTAATTATGTCATAATGTGCATTTGGTAAAATACAGCAAACTCAACAAACAAATTAATAAATTATGCTGTGGATACTGTCTATTGACCTTAATATGCTTCTGTCCAAGTTTCATTCCATTCAGGTGTTACAAAGTTATTGATGTTTGTAAAACTTAGAAAAAAACTTGTTCTTTGATCAGTAGAATGAAAACAAAATTTATTTTCTTAATTTTGCTGTGGATACTCTTTTGGTCTTTACTAAATTGTTTATGTCAGTCATATTTGTGCTTTGGAAATTAATTTGTTATAACTTAGGCTGTTCGTTTTCTCAATTAAATCAATTAAATTGTTTAATAATTGATATGTCAGGGTCTTTTTCAGCCAATTATACTGTATATATTTTCTCATTGTTGAAGGCAATACAGTTTCTAAAAATTTCTTACATCCAGACCACTTAATTTAAAGTTTAGAATACAGATTGTCAAGAACAATAACAGGAGATGTTTCTTGAAATGTAATGATCAGATTTTAATTGAATTCAGAGGGGTGGAAATGGGAGGTGTGCCACTTTGACATGAATTGTAATTAATTTAAAAAATAAAGGATGACTTTACAAATCCGTGCAAAATGTAGGTCAATCCATTATCAAGTTGAGGACAAATTCAATAAGACCTACATGTACTCTGACGTCTTCAAAGAAAATTCATTAAAATTTTATCTCAATTTTTAAATAAATGTTATAAAAAGGAATTCTTAGAATAGTCTGATATTGTTCAATTCTTTATGGTATGAAACAGAGATGACAATGATAAGTGTTTGCAGATTTTGATTGGAGTAGATAATGGTACGAGCATAAAAATATAGTATATATACCAATACACATAATTAACAGCGCCTGGTGATGTTTGATAGCCTGACCGGTTTCGGTCCAAAAAGGACCTTCATCAGAGGCAGCATGGTGGATTAATGTTTGCACCCTATTTATATAGACATGGTAACCGGCGGTTGAGTTGACCGGCAGTTGAGTTAACCGGCAGTTGAGTTAACCGGCGGTTGAGTTGACGGGTGGTTGAGTTGACTGGCGGTTGAGTTAACCGGCAGTTGAGTTTACCAGCGGTTGAGTTAACCAGTGAAAAATCTCAGTGGGATTTTCCATGGTTACAATTATCTATATTTAGCTAATGTTCATGTTACAGTAAACTTTTTGACATGTTACGGTAAACATTTTTACACTATACTGTAAACATGTGACCTGATGATATAACCATATTTGGGCTTTAGCATTGGATAAAGGGTGTTTTAATAATTTAAGAAGTACATGGTAATCATTTAGTCTACTAGGAAGTATTTTTTCAAGACTTGATATTTAGGTGTATCCTAAGCCAAATATCAAGGTCACATAACTACCATGAAATACTATTCCAAGACTTGATATTTAGGTAGATCATTAGCCAAAGATCAAGACTAAATGATTACCATGTACTTCTTAAATTATTAAAACACCCTTTATCCAATGCTATTTTTTTAACAGAGTAGCGAACATCCTTAAACTCACTGATGACAAGTGCTCAGTATATAAATGTAAGCTAACTGGTTTAACCAGTGGAACATATTTCATAGAAGAGGAAATTATTTTACCAGGTGAGGAACAAATTTCACAAATCCAGAACTTATTTCACCAGGTAGGGAACAAATCTCACCAGGTAGGGAACAAATCTCACAAACATGGAACTTATTTCACAAGGTAAGGAACAAATTTCACTAACCCAGAACTTATTTCACAAGGTTAAGTGTGGAACTTATTTCACAAGGTAAAGTGTGGAACTTATTTCATAGAGATGGAACAAATTATAAGGAAATTGTCTGTGAAAAAAGTTCTCCAAGAACAAATTTCATGTGAAATAAGTTCCACTGGAACTTTTTTCACAGGAACAAATTTTGGCTCACATATTGTGTCCATGAACAAGTATTTGACATGATTTTTCAAATTTTAAGTGGAAGTTTTAAAATGTCCCACACACTGAAAGAAGAAAAAAATATAAGTTGAACTTGTTTAAGGTTCATCATAACAAATGGACAAATATGGCCGTATTTTTACCTCAAAAACTACTCTGTGTACAGACTTACCTGTGCTGTTTGAAAAGTTTTAATGCCTAGCATCCACTAGATATATAAAAGTTAAATGCATTTTGTGTTTAAGGAAGATAAAATCTTTTTTGGTTTTTGCTGGGCATTTTTTTTCCTTTTTTCAGAAGGTGCAAAAATAAACAAACACCTGCATTACTTTGATACTGTCCACTCACTGACTCAGATAAACTCTTTAACTCACCTATAGTTGTGAAGATACCTGGTGTCCAGGTCAATTAAGGACAATGAAAACAATACAAACCGGTTTTTTACCTGAGGGAGCATCTCATAGTTGTTCCACAACTTAGTCAATTTTCACACCTTTTGCATGAAGGAAAAAAAATGCCCATCAAAATCAAAAAGAGATTTTATGTTACTGAAACACAAAATGGATTTAACTTTTTTATATCTAGTGGATGCTAGGCATTAAAACTTTTCCAACTTTACAGGTAAGTCTGTACTCAGAGTAATTTTTGGCATGTAAATACAGCCATATTTGTCCGTTTGTTAAGATGAACCTTAAGTTTATAAATAAAAATTTGTCCTAAATTCAGAACAAATTTGCTAACCTTTATTCTTCTGAGTTCGACCTATTTCCCGCTCAATCTCCCCAATTTTTTCTAAGATTCCCATTGTGTTCCCTCAAATAGCAGACTTTAAAAGGTTTAAATAAATATGTAACTGATCAAAATGAAAAATAAATGCACAAAAATAAAAATCGTGAGTGATCCATGGGAGCAGACATGTTGTATTTCGGAACAAAAATCTGTTTCTATTCGGCCTGTTACGCGGTCGCCCTGTGTCATTTCGGCCAGATTTTATTCATAATGGAATACATTTGAGAGTCTGGGCATTTAAAATTTGAGTTTTTTTTTGTTTTAATTGTTATTTTTATGTCTGTATATCTTTTATACAATTCATACAGGAATAAATGAAATTTACTCCCACATTACCGGGACGAAATTACTCACGTTCAGTGGCGAACTGAAACAGAGCGAGCCGGGAATAGGGCCGAAACAACCCACTACCTTCGGAACACACCTACATTTAACGTATCCACAAAATTATTTCGTTATGAAAGTCAGAAAAGTGAAACAACAGATATAAGAAGACTGTTTTACTCTATAATTCGAGGGTATATTGTGTAAAAGTATACAGATAAACGCATTTTTAATCTAAACATAAAAGACTTCTTATTTTACATGTAAGTGTAAGCTTTTCAATTGATTTTCTGTATAATTCTGGTAAACAACTGGTAAAAGAAATATGTTATGCAACCTTTGAGAGTTTAGAATTTTAATGAAAATGTATTCAATAAGAAGCAATTGATAAATGAACTTATAAGATTCCAATAATAGATGTACTAGTGATTTAAAAACACTTCATGAGGTCTTGTGTATGGATTGTTCTGTCAAGGATTTTAATAGTAGGAAGGATGTGCATCATTGATATCTTAGCCAATTCTGGTAAATTAATGCTAAATTGGTCCCACTCATTTGACCACTTAATAAAGCAAAAAATGTACAAAATGATTTTCCAGCAATCTGTTGACTTGTACCATTGGCTCTGGGCCATGTCCTCAGGTCAACCGTTTTATTCTAAACATTACAGCTTTTACATTAATGCTAGTGTAGCGCCGACCATTTATCAAGTTTACCAATTTCAAAGCAATGAATGAAAAACTGGTGTAAAATATATTCCGTTTATTATAACAGAAATAAATTTATTGAAATTTACAATAAATAGTATTTAAATATTCTCTACGTATTCAATTACCTATATAACTATCTGAATTAATGAAATATATTGGAATATCCTTTAACAAGCATTGTAATATTAATTTCAAACAGAAACTAGAAGATTTCTACAAAAATAAAATTATTTTTGAACTTTCTAAGATAAAAGATGGAAACTGTGGTAAACTTTTATTTTTTAGTAAAATTTATACTAAATTTAAACAACAAGAATATTTAAATTTTAATATTCCTAAATACCTTAGAAAAAAACTCACTAAATTAAGAATAAGTGCACACTCATTAGCAATAGAAACTGGGAGGTATGCAAGACCAAAAATACCATCTAATGAGAGATTTTGTAAATTTTGCACAGAAAAAATTGAAAATGAGATTCATTTCTTGATTGAATGTCCGCAATATAAAAACATTAGATCTAAATATAAAATAAATGATATTAATTCAAATAATTTGGATGAAAATTTTACCAAAATGTTAAATCCTATGTCTGAAAAGGAATTAAAATCTATTTGTATGTATATTGAAGAAGCTCTTGATTTGAGAGACCACCATACCGTTTCATCAGATAATAATCTTTTACAGTAGTTTGTGCATATACATATATATATATATAAATATCTTGTATTGTGTGTTTTAAGTAAATATACGAAAATCTATAATAATACTGAAATATAAGTCTATGGTATCAATATCAGTCTATAATGTATTTGTATACATAGAATTGGCTCATGACTTGTTACATGAATCTTTATTTCATTTATATGTTGTTTTAATATTATAATTGTCTGTATTTGGATCACGCCTCTATTGTGCTCTTTCCAATAAAATATTGAATTGAATTGAATTGAATATAAAATAACTAATCTATGAGTTTTTATCTGAAGTTCGTAAAGCAGCTGATCGTTAGCAATCCGAATTTGAAACTCACTATAGTTGACCTAGTTTACAAAGTTAATACACAAAAATAGATATTCCCTACTTCCGGTTAACGGTAACAATGTAAACATGAACGCTGTGTAGCAAAAGGCTACAATTATGAAAGATTATCGTTATAAATGAATGTGTAAAAGGTAATTCCATACAACTTTAACATATATAATTGATTTGTTTTGCAGTTCCTATGAAAATTACTCCGCATAACATCTGAGTCGTGAATGACAACCTAAAATGTGCTACCAACTCCCGGTAAAATCATTACCAAAATATTGCGGGAATTATGAAATATAAAAATGAACTGCACAAACTATGTGCATTAAACAACGTAATAACTTCTATCACGAAAGAAAATTTAGTTAAACAGCTTTGGCACAACAGCTAGCAAGACAAATCTTTGTTTGGCTTGCTTGCTTTGTTTGTATCAATGTTTGCTCAAGCATGGCATCAGCTTGTTTACATCATACTTAAATTTAATTGGGCCTTACATTTATGTTTGAGGTTAAGGACACTAAAATTTTAAACATCACATGATGACAAATATAAAGCGCAATCGTAGAAATGGAAGCCATATTTTTTTTATTTTTTTTTGAAGATATGCTTTTTAACCGGATTTTGTGACAAAAATGTCAGTTATTGATTTGGGGATGTACGGCGGTCGGGCGGGCGGCAATCAAATGTTGTCAGTGCATTAAATCATGAACCGTTCTACCAAAGCTTCCCAAATTTTTATATGTTGTTACTGATGACAAAATGGAGGTCAAGTTCAATAATGACGATTTTGATTTTGGTTCTTGAAAGATTGAAAAATGGAGTTTCCAGTCGTGTCCGTGCATTTACCAATGAACTGTTCTACAAAAGCTTCCCAAATTTTAATATGTTCATTGTTGTTACTGATAACAAAATGGAGGTCAAGATCAATAATGACGATTTTGACTTTTACCGTTCAGGAGTTATGGTTCTTGAAAGATTGAAAAATGGTGTTTCCAGTCGTGTCCATGCATTTTCTCATGAACCATTCAACCAAAGCTTTTGAAATTTTTATATGTTGTTACTGATGACAAAATAGAGGTCAAGTTCAAAAATGATGATTTTGACTTTTATCGTTCAGGAGTTATGGTTCTTGAAAGATCGTAAAATGTCGTTTCCATTCACGTTATTGCATTTACTCATGAACTATTCAATCTAAGCTTTTCAAATTTTAATAAGTTGATACTGATGACAAAATAGAGGTCAAATTTGATATTGACGATGTTCACTTTCACCATTCATCAGTAATGGTTCTTGTGATATTGCCAGGACACAAATAAATGTTAATAAATCCGGTTTGCTGTCGTTGTGACAGCCTCTTGTTCATCATTCGACTTTAAAGACTGTCGTCAAATATTTTTAATAAAACAAAATAGCTATTCGAACACACCTACTCCGATTTTGTGATTCATTACATAGGTATTTAATTTGACCCATACCGGTATATTTCATCTTTTAGTACTGTGATTGTTTTGTTATAAAGTCAACCTGTAGCTTTGCTATATAAAAATGATAGAATCTGAAGCGAGATGATGTATCAAATGTTCTTGCTTTGTACAATTTCAAGACAAAATATTCGATAATACATATTTTACAATTATGAAACAGGAAAAACGTAGCACTTTATCATGTTTATTGAGATTATATCAGCTCCCCCTTGTTTGCAGAAAAATATCCGTCTGATATCTATCTTGTTTATTGACTAAATACATTTATCATGTTTATAAATGATTTTGGTGAATTGATATTTCATCTATCAGTTGATATTCCAATCGTTATTTTAACAAATTAACACTACACAAGTTTAAGTGTCCAATTAGAAATTCATGATTTTTTGTTACTTAGTCAGTTAGTGTGTACTTTCTGGTTCAGAAATTGTAAAGTTTGATATTCATTGAAAATTAATATCATTGTTTGATAATATTTCTTTGCTTTTTTTTCAGGAAAAGTTAAAACTGAAAGCAAGACAAAATGGCAGTCCTGACATGTATGAAGATTTCAACCCGCTGTTGCTCCTCGTTATTGAAAAATTTAAATACACTGAACAGATCTTTTTCTAATCGAGCTTTCCACAATGTTTGCATTACAAAATGTAAAACAGTGTTACAAAAACAAATACATATTAAAAAAGTGATAATTTATAGACAGCTTACAACAAAACAAAGTAATCAAAGTAATCATAGAAGTACAATCATGTATGCAATGGCTGGTGGGATATTTATGATAGGTGCAGCCTATGCAATGGTACCATTATACAGAATACTTTGTCAGGTAAGTTAATTAACCTCTTAAACATTAAACCATTTGATTATCCTGATGTATTTTGTAGTTGAAAGGCGTGTCTGGAGTTCAATATGATTTGCCTGGTATCTTTGATGTCAGGATTTTTATGCTATCAAAATATTATTGACATATATATATATTCAGAGATTTACCCAATGCGAATCAGTTAATTGTTTCACCTAGTTAGATTCATTACACGATCTTGCACAATCAAATCATTAATATTGTATCACTAAGTTAAATTCATGTCTAAATCTTGCAGAAATAAAGTGAAAATAAAATAAGACATTGTTTCATTTTCATTGTAGGCCACAGGAGTTGGGGGCACAGCAATTGCTGGTAAAATAGAAAAGGTTGAAATGATGAAACCTGTAAGAGATAGACCCATCGTTATAAGGTTTTCTGCGGAGAAATATGCCTCTATGCAGTGGAACTTTAAACCACAACAAACAGAAGTCAGGGTATGTAATTTGTTAGACCTGGTATCGACCATTCACAGCTGACACCAATTTTGTGTCAAGTTAGATAAGTCATATAAAAAATTTGATTCAAAATTGGTAGTTGCAACTTGGACCTTTAAAAAATTCTTTCAAAACTTTTTTGGCTTTTGTGAAAGCAAGATGGCCTGTCAATCAAAATTCATACAGTATGGTAAATACTTGATAACACTTTAAGCATTTAGTACACAGGTCAAAAGACTTCATTTATAATCTATTTGTGGAATTTCACTCCTTACAGAATTCTTTAATATAGTAAAGGCAATCTCTTTTCTTGTGAATAGAATAGAACAGAATAGAATATTTTTATTTCCCAAATTACAGGGCCCATAAAGGGCATAAAATCAGATACAATTGATTTACATAAAAGGAGGATATTGTGGAAGCTTGATATGTTGTCTGATGAAATTAATGATAAAAGAGGGCTGAAAGATACCAAAGGGACAGTCAAACTCATAGACTGAAAAAAAATGACAAGGCCATGACTAGAAAAGAAAAAGACAAATAAAAGTACACAAGTCACAACATAGAAAACTAAAATTAAGCAACAAGAACCCCACGAAAACCTATCTGTGATCTCAGGTGCTCCAGAAAGGCAAGCAGATCCTGCTCCACTTGTAATTGTCACTGAAAGATATTGTAGCCTAAATAAGATGTAAATTTAGTACATACCAAAAGTATCTTGAAAGCCATTTCAAGGCTTGACTTCCTTCCAGGCCATGTCAACTGTAGATGATATTCCTGAAGACTAAAATCAATAAAAGCATTTGTGAAGCCTACCTGATACAAGTCCTTTTGAGTTTGTAGTTTGATGGTGCTAATATTTTTTATGCCGAAGGTGAATCAAATGTTTTGTGTTGTATATAATGATACACATATATTTCCACAGGTCGTGCCTGGTGAAACAGCCTTAGCCTTCTACAAAGCAACAAACCCAACAGACAAACCTATAATAGGTATATCTACATACAGTATAGAACCCTGGGAAGCAGGACAATACTTCAATAAAATACAAGTAAGCCAATTATATTGTAGATATCATAAAATAATTAAATTACATGTATGTTTCCTTAAAATCTGTAATTTTGATTGGCTAAAACATTCATTTGTCACTCCATGATCGTATGATATTTTTGTATATAATATAACTGATTTGACAGCATTTGCTGTCCATAACAAGGTTAAAATAGTACACTGTAAAACAGTCATGCAGCTTGATGTTTAATACTCTTAAATTTGTTGTAGAGCTTCTTTTTTATATTTTTTTATGGGGGTGGGGGTCAAAAACATTGATTGTGCACACATTCTCATGCACTTCAGTCAATGCTTTTACACCCCAATAAGGTTATAGAAAGTAGCATTCAATTCTTAATTGAACATTTTAGCATGAATTATGAGAACTTTAACGTTTTTGTCATGTTTGATGAAATTGTCCTTTTATTGCGGGATACTGTTAGGAACCCAGAAATTGAAACAGGCATGATTATATATCAATAAATATGTACTTCTAAAAAATTTAGGAAAGGTAATGTAAATGAAAAAATGAAAAAAATAAATATACTGGTTGTCTCCCCTTTGACAATTGCTTCTTGAAATTGGTGCAATTGAATCGTAAATATTTAGATTTTGGTTACACTGGTGTTGTCGTTATTTATTATGTTTGTCAGCAACAACTTCATATTTATTGTATTTGTTTTTTGTTCAAGAGAAATTCTAGGAAGGATTCATTACAAATGTTGATTATACATATATTTACATTTTTAGTGTTTCTGTTTTGAAGAACAAAGATTAAATCCAAAGGAAGAGGTATGTTCAAAATTTTTAAATGACTATAAAAAATATTTTTTTCATTATTAGTGCTCATCTTTAAAGCACTCAGGTTCTGTAACCCTGTGTCCTTGTAGTTGTAATATTGGTGCTCATCTTTAAAGGGAAACTTCGCAAAAAAATCAAAAATTGATATTATGTCCATTCTGTATAAAAATGCTCAAATTTATAAATATTAAAGTTTTATTCCGCTAGATAAGAGATCACCATCGATTTTAAATTTTGAGTATCAGTTCTTTGCCTTCCGCCATTTTGTTATCTTGTCCAAATAAAAATCACGATATGTCTATAAACCACAAAGAAACAAAACTACAGTAACCGATGTAGTCTTAATTACGTGTCGATATCTTGTCAATCGTACGGTTGTTTTATCTGACTAACCAAGGATTTGTATAGTTAGATCTAACTATACAAATCCTTGGACTAACTAACTTGATACAGAAAATGTTCTTATTTTTTTAATAACCATATAGTCTGTTATTTTTAAACTGTTTATATTGGAATTAGTTAAAAAGTCAAAGTTCAAATCATAAATAAGTGTTCCGTGAAAATTGTTTTCGAAAATCTAATTCGTTCATAATTCTTTAAAGTAATATACTTTATTCAAATAAATTAGGATCTTCGCTCCACTGATCACCCGCATGGCTTAAGGTATTACTTCCAAAGGTATTGTGAGGGGTGTAAGGTGACACGTCCAGGTATTCAAGCGATTTCCTGTCGGACTTGCAAGTTCATGCATCGTTTCACTTCTGTAGGTATTGATCAGTGTACCCGGCCGATAACTTATAACTTTCCATTTTCAACTATCAGTTGCATGTATAATATACATCTCTGTCTTGCGTGTCCGAACGTGATATAATATACTAGTCATTACTTAACTCATACGCTTGTTTATAAATAAAATTTCTGGTGTAAAGAATATTATTTATAAAAAAAAAAATGATACAAAAAAAAAAAAATTGAAGATATACAAATATACGTATTTTTTCCAAGGGTTAATTTGGGAAAATCAGAGACGTCTCTGGGAAAATGTAATATTTACTTGTTGTCAATAGTAAAGGACATAGTTGGATCATTCCAAAAATGTTGATTAAAAAAATGTGCGCACTTGTCGACGATTCGTTTATACGCCCGGATAGAAAGTTACGGAACTACAGCGCAATTTAAAATATATACATGTATACATTGAACATAAGAAAGAAACATACATTTTGTGCAAATTGGGGTAAAAGTTTTGTAAATAGACTATTCCACGTATACCAACAGTATGTAATCATCCAATTCGATAGACTATTGTATACCAAAAGAAGAAGAAGAGGACCCTTTGGTTCATCGAAGTTATGAACATAGTAAAATCACAGATTTATATATCAATTAGATTGTTCTCGAATAAAGAAAGAAATTCGTCATCACCACAATTGTTCCGACATATGCAACTGGACGTACACTAATAATCCCCGAGGGATGTGAATATTTTCTAGGAAAGCTATTGAGTATTAAAGTTTCAAATCATTTTCGGGATTTATTTTCTTTCTTGATACTAGTATTCAATGACAGCAAATTTAAAGAATAAACTGCTTGTCAGATATTTGTCCGCTTTAGGGGTATTCTTGCCAGTTGAACAGACTTATAATTACATTCAAAAATAGGGAAAGATGACATTAAATTCGTTGTCTTTTGTTTTTAAACATCTTTGGTCAAATAGTTATTAAGTATTATACATTGTGAGACGAAGACTATTTTAATAAGGTCGTCCCCGATTATGATTGGTTGACGTTTTTCACACTTGATAAAGAATATCTATTCGTAATTTTTCGACTCCATTCCAAGAAGACCTTAAATTTGCTGTCAATTTTTTAAAACTTCTCAAGTAGAAAAATATTTTTTCTTTATTCGTTCATATCATATTCCGCTTCGGTAGAGTTATCTTCAGTGAGTTCCAGTTATTAATTTATACGTGGCTTTTAAAAAGTCTAAATCTAAGTGTTCTCATTCATTTATTTGCCTAATAAAGACAAATAAAAATACTTTGGTAAAGCTATTTATAATTTCTAAGTTCTCCTTTTTATTAGACATCAATCAAGGACAAAAGGTGTAAATCATTTCAACCGGACATATGATTTAAGTTTCCCGTCTTTAACCGAAAATTGTGTATTTCTTAGTAAATTAACTTATTTGAATTCAAATAAATAATAGCACCAAACATAATTAAATAATTCCACGGCGATCAATTTTTATTTGTCACCAACTTGAATATATATTTTAAATATGTGTATTAAATACTCCCTTGTCTTATAATTCACTGATCCGAATAGACAGTCACACCTGGCAAGGTGTGCCCTAGAGGCGTGGTTAAATACCGAAGTGCAAATAACAATTTACCTTTCAACAAGCCATCTACGAGTATTGCCACAGAACCGTGAATACACACATCGTATCAACCAAGTCATAGCAGAGATAGTAAAAGGTCAATAAGAGTACACCAACATATTGTTTTTCACAGATTATTGTACTTTACTTTGTTCACCTTATCAGTCCGAAAATATATTAATTAAAAATAAATTTATAACTTTTTGTGTTGTCTACAAAAATAATTCGAATATATACCTTTAACATAGAAAATTTATCTCATGAATATGTACAATTGAACGTCTGTGCGTTTTATCTTCTTATTATCGGATGGTTATTTAGATAAAGCACAAGTCATCGGCGCGCTTACGATTACGTTAAAATATGATTAAAAACCAAGACTTTTAATGATTGTATTTTAAATCCCGGCATGCAAAAACCAGGAGAAAACGTCACGACCTACAGGAAGTAGTTAATATTTTTTCATTAAATATTGAATTTCTCCTTTATTACTGCACATATAGCGATAAAACTTTGTGAATATATATATTATGTCATAATGAACATATTTAAACCATAAGTAAAAAATCGTGAATTTTCCCTTTAAAGCACCCCCTGTGTCCTTGTAGTTGTAATATTGGTGCTCATCTTTAAAGCACGCAGGTGCTGTCATCCCTGTGTCCTTGAAGTTGTAATAACCTGGTGTAAGTAACTCTCATCTTTAAAGCACGCAGGTGCTGTCATCCCTGTGTCCTTGAAGTTGTAATAACCTGGTGTAAGTAACTCTCATCTTTAAAGCACTCAGGTGCTGTCACCCCTGTGTGTCCTTGTAGTTGTAATAACCTTGTGTAAGTAACTGTTTTTGTTGGAACATAGAAATACTGTCGTTTAGGTTTTGTTAGCCGTTTAACATTTTCTGCTCTGCCAGATTTTTATGAAAATTATGTCATAGGTTTATATCAGCAATGTCTTGGACAAGTCAAAAATCAGTGCAGATCAATTATTTTAAAAGAGTTATGTCTCTTAGAAATATTGATTATATGGAAATTGTATCATGTCCCTTCTCATGTGTACAATTCTTGACAGATTTTTGTAAAACTTGTAATATAGGTCTTGAATGATTTCCAAAATCAGTGCAAAAGAGTTATGTTTCCTGGAAACATTAAGTTTTCAGATTAGATCCATGAAAAGGCAAGTCTTGTGATATTTAACCCTTCTATTAATTTACATGTTGTAAAATTAGAAGGCAATATTTGTAATATTATTATAAGTGTAGAGATTATTTTATTGAGTCAATGATACACTTATCCATGGTATTTTGGATACATTGGGTAGTACTTTTGACAATGAGATTTGATGGTCCAGTAGGCAGCATTATTATGAGGAGATGTTGGTAGTAAGAAATCAGTAGAATCAGTATTCAAAATTAACCAGTAGACCTTAGGTTTAACTATATAAATTGGTTAGATTAGATGGTAACATTTCTAACAAACAGTCTGTTTACTGGATAATATAACAGCAACAGACTTAAGTTTCTAGGAGATATTTGTTTTAATGTTAAATATCTAGAAGAAGGGTTTAAATTGATTGAGAAGGCAATACAACTGTACTTAAAACCATGAGACATCAGTGATCAGAAGCCATGTTAGTTCTGTTAACATGTTTATTTAGATTAATTGGCAACACCAGTGATCAGTAGCCAAATTAGTTCTGTTAACATTAAGTTGGTTAGATTAGTTGGCAACACTATATAGCTAGTGATTAGAAACCAAGTTAGTTCTGTTAACATTTAATTAGTTAGATTAATTTGCAACACTAATGATGAGAGGCCAAGGTTGTTCTGTTAACATTGAATTGGTTAGATCAGTTGGCAACACTAGTTGTAGTAACCAGAAGCCAATTTTACTCAGTTAATATGGATTGTTTTAATTAGTTGGCAACACCAGTGGTCAAAAGCCAAGGTTGGACTGTTAACATTAAATTGGTAAGATCAGTTGGCAACACTAGTTGTAGTAACCAGAAGCCAGTTTTACTCAGTAAATATGGATTGTTTTTATTAGTTGGCAACACTAATGATGAGAAGCCAAGGTTGGTCTGTTAACATTGAATTGGTTAGATCAGGTGGCAACACTAGTTGTAGTAACCAGAAGCCAATTTTACTCAGTTAATATGGATTGTTTTAATAAGTTGGCAACACTAGTGATCAAAAGCCAAGGTTGTTCTGTTAACATTGAATTGGTTAGATCAGTTGGCAACACTAGTTGAAGTAACCAGAAGCCAATGTTGTTCTGTTATCATGGATTGTTTTGATTAGTTAGAAACACTAGTGATCAAAAGCTAAGGTTGTTATGTTAGCATGGAATTGCTTTGATTAGTTGAAAGCACCAGTGATCAGAGGCCAAGATAGTTTTGTTCACATGGAACTGGTTTGAATTGTTAGCAACACTAGTGACCAAAAGCCAAGATAGTTTAGTAACTGTTAAGATAAGTTGGCAAACTAGTGATATGAAGTCAAAATAGTACTGTTAACATGTTAATTTCGGCAACACTAGAGATTAGAAGCCAATGTAGTTCTGTTAACATGGACATTGGTAGGAACAGTTAGCAACTACAGAAATTTGGAGAAGACGTTGTTCCTTTGACATTGAATTTGTTGGAAAAGTTGGCAACTCTAGTGATCAGAAGCCAAGATAATTCTGATACATTGATTTGTTTGGATTATTTAACATCACTAGTGATTTGAGGCCAAGATAGTTCTGTTAACCAGTAATTGGTTGGATAAGCTTTTAACACTATAAATGATCAGAAGCTAAGATTGTTCTGTTAATATGGAAACTTGTTGGATTAGTTGAAGAACTAGTTATCAGAAGCATAACTATCGATATGAGGCCAAACTAGTACTGTAAACATGGAATAGTTGTCAAAACTAGTGACCAGAAGACAAGATAGTCCTGTTAACATGGAATTTGTTGGGATTAGTCTGTAACTCTAGTGATGAGGAGACAAGATAGTTCTATTAACATCAAAGTGGTTGACAACATTAGTAATTAGAAGACAAGCTAGTTCATTTGATTTGGAGAATGACAGAAATCAGAAGGATATTAAGACTATGAGACTATAAAAATGAAAATAGGTGATAGAAATGGTTTTGAGAAGTTATTCATAAGTTACTGGGAAACAACCAACAATTATGTAGAAATATGGTTTTATTGTTGTAATTTGTTCTTGTGTGTGTTTAGTTTGAGTATTTTTATCTATAAGAGTTATTGTTTGGTTGCATTGACAACATAAGCTAAGTAGGCAATATCAGTATATAAGCCTTACTCTCAAATTAAATATTCTCTAACCGAGAAGGCAACATTCTTTGTCAATAGATACTAAATAGTCTATGAAATTGTTCAGAGAGGTTGACAAAAGTCTTGCCTTTTCACGAATTAGACTCTTTACCTGGATTTTATAAACATGAGCAACATGATGAGTGCCACATGTGGAGCAGGAACTGCTTACCGTTCTGGAGCACCTGAGATCATCCTCAGTTTTTAGTGGGGTTCGAGTTGCTTAGTCTTTAGTTTTCTATGGTGTGTACTTTTATTTGATTATTTGTCTTTTTCTGTTTTAGCCATGGCATTGTCAGTTTATGTTTTTGATCTTTGAGTTTGGATGCCCTCTGGTTATCTTTCAGCCCTCTTTTTTAACAAGAAGGCTTTTTGTCAATACTGCCCCGTAAGTGGATATTTTTTGTGCAATTGCAACATTTTTCACAAGGAAACATCAAGTATTTGCTACTAACACACAGATTGTTTAAATTGTGTATAAAAAAAAATTTGGTAACCAGGAGGTATAAGGTTGATGCTGGTAGCTATGAGATGGCTTAGATGAGGTGAATATATCTCTAGGTCGTTGCACTTTGTGAGCCAATTTTTATAACTTAATCTCTTTCTCTCGGAATAGTACCTTTGGCTATAAAAGAAAGGGGTAGATGCTTCTAAAAAAGAGATTGTTCGGACAGGTTTTCAATGTTCACTCATATCAGGTGATAATATGTTGATGCTTATAGCTTGGAGATTGTTTAGATAACTTGGCAACAATGATTACCAAGACACATTAGGTCCATGCTGCTGGGTACAAAATGATTGTTCAGAGGAGCTTGCAACACTGATAACCAAGACATATTATGTCGATGCAGCCGATTACTAGATGATTGTTCAGAGGAGCTTGCAACAATGATAGGCAAGACACATAAAATTGATGATGTTGACTACAAGATGGTTGTTCAGAGGAGCTGGCAATAATAATAACCAAGAAACATTATACTTTGATCCTGCAGATTACAAGATGATTGTTCAGATGAGCTTGCAATGCTGATAACCAAGACACATTGGGTCTATGCTGCCGACTAAAAGATGATTGTTGAGAGAAGCTTTCAACACTGATAACCAAGACACATGGGGTCTATGCTGCCGACTAAAAGATGATTGTTCAGAAGAGCTTTCAACACTGATAACCAAGACACATGGGGTCTATGCTGCCGGCTAAAAGATTATTGTTCGAGGAGCTCGCAACACTGATAAATAAGACACATGAGGTCGATGCTGCTGGTTAAAAGATGATTGTTCGAGGAGCTTACAAAACTGATAACCAAGACACATGAGGTCGATGCTGCCGAATACAAGATGGTAGTTCGGAGGAGCTGACAACGCTGATACCAAGACACATGGGGTCTATGATGCCGACTAAAAGATGATTGTTCAGAGGAGCCTTCAACACTGATAACCAAGACACATTGGGTCTATGCTGCCGGTTAAAAGATGATTGTTCAGAGGAGCTTTTAACACTGATAACCAAGACACATGGGGTCTATTGCTGCCGGCTAAAAGATGATTGTTCGAAGAGCTTGCAACACTGATAACTAAGACACATAAGGTCGATGCAGCCGTTTACAAATGATTGTTCAGAGGAGCTTGCAACACTGATAACCAAGACACATTGAGTGTATGCTGCCGGCTAAAAGATGACTGTTCAGAGGAGCTTTCAACACTGATAACCAAGACACATGGGGTTTATTGCTGCCGGCTAAAAGATGATTGTTCGAGGATCTTGCAACACTGATAACTAAGACACATAAGGTCGATGCAGCCGGTTACAAATGATTGTTCGAGGAGCTTGCAAAACTGATAACCAAGACACATGAGGTCGATGCTGCCGAATACAAGATGGTTGTTCGGAGGAGCTGACAACGCTGATAACTAAGACACATGAGGTCGATGCTTCCGGCTACAAGATGATTGTTCAGATTATCTTGCAACAATTATAACCAAGACACATTAGGTTGATGCTGCTGAATACAAAAACATTATTCAGAAGAGCTTGCCACACTTATAGCCAAGACACAATAGGTCGATGCTGCCGGCTAAAAGATGATTCTTCAGAGGTGCTGAAAACACTGACAACCAAGACACATGAGGTCCATACTGCCGACTACAAGATGGTCGTTCAGAGGAGCTGGCAACACTGATAACCTAGACACACTATGTCGATGCTTTCGGCTACAAAAATAATGTTCAGATGAGCTGGCAATAATGATTACCAAGACACATTAGGTCGATGCTGGTGATTACAAGATGATTGTTCAGATGAGCTTGCAACACTGATAACCAAGACACAGTAGGCCGATGCTGCTGACTGCTAGAAGATTGTTGGGACGAGCTTGTAACACTAGTACCAAGAGACACAAGGTCAAAGCTGCTAGCAATTATATTGTTTCCGATTTGTGCGCAACATGTAACAAGAAAACACAATGTAGATTATGCTTGATAAGATCGCAAAACTTGTAATATGAAACATTAACTGATATCTTAAAGATTGGCCTGTTGTCAAGGCAATCATGAAATGATCCATGATTATAGATCGTTATATTTCATGCTGACTCTGTGTGTTACTGTAAACGGAAGCAATACAATCGTCCCACTGCTTACAGCTAAATCGCCCCACATATGAAAAAGAATACAATCCTGTCTAACAAGTTCTTCTACCGTCGTCACTAGCCTTTCAGCATAAACGTTGTAAATTTGAACCCTGCTTTTGAATCGACTAGAATTGCTGACCGTAGGTTGGTTATACTCAGGCTTTCTCCATCAATAATATTAAGACAGATTTCCAGTATTTGATTAGTCTTGATTTAATCTATCTTTAACTTCTTTGGAAAAGTCTATAATCCTAGACGATGCTAAGTCCTGTGACAAGTCAACAATCGCGCTTGGGCCTCTTTATGTGCTACAAGTTTTAACTATTAGAAAATGTATTTTTTCTGTTATTAAAACAAATCTTTGAACTAGTGCATAGAACGGTTGATCAGAATAAAAACCAGGTGCATGAGTAGGTATTGCCGTTAAGTAATTTAAAATAGTTTCATTTGTTGACAACACTGTTGATAATATACATATGTATTCCTATGCATATATAATAATAGACGATGCACGTCATTTATGTTCATCTTATAGTCCAGATAGAGTTGGCTCCCTTAGATTGAAACTACTAACGCCCCGAGAATTTTTGAGTGACAGTCGTGTTGTGATTTAAACGAATGATCATTGGTTGCATTTAGAAACATTACTACTTATTGATTAACTTATATACATATATATCATAGTCGAGAAATTTTAACAACCTGAAATTGAACTTATAATGATGCTGTTGCTGACCTCATTGATTGACCTCATCTGACCGTCTAGTCAGCATCGCTGCATTATCTATCATTTAACTGATTGAAGTATCATTATCGTTTAACGTTAATTAGCCGATTGAACTTGATCTATCATGAAACATGACAATCTAAATCAATCAATGACAAGTATGTGTTTCTGTTTAAAGTTTGCTCTTTATTTTAATTTCTATCAAGTTTCTGTTACTATGGTAATAAAGCAAGAAAGTCTGACACAGATTCAAATGCTGATAAGTGACTAGAGTGAATCATTTCAGCTAGGTAAAGAATTTCCAAACTTTTGTTATAAATAGATGTTCAGCTGAAACAACAAATTTTTGTTTTAGTATCCTCAAAAAGTGAAATGAAACTTATCCTTTCGCTCGCGCGAAGAAGGTTTGAATGATTAACATAATGATATTCAAAACAAATAAGAGAATTAAGGATATTGTGTTAAATGATGGTAAATTCCATAACAAATTCTTTCACGAAACAGCATTTGAAAATATTTAATATTTTATCAAAGGTTGAGACAGTTAAGATTGGTGTGCGGAGAGAAAATTAGTAAATTTAATGAATTAAACGTGATAATCAGTAATCCCATTAAACATGTCGACATAAATTAGCCTTCACTAATGATAAACAGGGTTGTATAACTATTTTATTCATTGGTATCAGTAGACCGTAGATATGGTGAACATATTCCATGTTTTCGGAAGATAAAAATTACACCAGAAAATGAAAAAAAAAATAAAACCTGAAAATCTATAATTTTCTTACACTAACATTTGTGTCAGAACAAAAAACACAAATGGACCAATGATAGTTATCAAAGGTACCAGGCTTAAAATTTGATACACCAGACATAAGACTCATCAGTGACGCTAAGTTCAAATAATTTGAAAGCCAAAACAAGTTCAAAGTTCAAGAGCATTGATATTCGAAGAGTGTCTTTGTTCTGAATTTTGAAAATGAAGAGGTATAATGTCTTTTGTAGGTACAAAGTTTAAAATATAACTATTGTTGTTTTGTTTTTTTTTCATTTTTTGGGAGCAAGCTTTAGCAAGCCCTTTTAAAGTGATCTTTGTCACTATTATGTAAAAAAAAAAAAAAAATCAATATTGGACAATCATAGCATATGATATGCTCTATAAAAGCTGCAACGATTGCAGAAAATAGACTTGTTTGTCGTTAATGTGGAACTTATTAACTTTTCTTTTTCTTATGTATAAAAAGCATGGTTCAGTTATCATTGATTATAAATGCATGTAATTTAAAATACTTGTAGACATTTCTAACCCGATTAATGCAATAATGTTATGAAAGTAATGTTTCGTGACTTTTTTTATTGAATAAGTTGATTATTAAACTTGTTAAATGCAATATTCTAGCGTCAATTTAAAAAGCAAGTTTGCTGACTTATGCAAGCAATTAACTAAAAAAAAAATACATGTCATATTGTGTTACACACAAGTTTAGTAACATTTATTATAAATATTTTGTCGACGAGGAATGTAATGTGATGTTTAAGTGTTAAGAATTATATCAAGATGTCGGAAGTTAGTTTAAGTGTCTGATAAGATATAGCATGTGTAACCTCTTAGCTGTCAGTTTGCCAATTTTGGAGACAGTAAATTTTGTTGAAAAATAAATAGTTTGAGTCACGCAGTTTCTGCTTTAACAAGATACTTGCAGGATCAAACTGAAAAATCAGTGAATAGAAATTAACATAACGATCTGCACTTCCTAAGCTATGGGTCTTTTCTTTTAATAAATTGCAAAGCTCGTCGATCGGGAAAAAACACCATTTACGGACTAATCAACGCCGACCCAAGATCCATCAACTAAGGGTCCTAACCTTTCCTCCTCTTTCACCAAGGATATGTTCACCTCACTCTTATACATCACTCGGCGTCTCTGTGTCAACTTTTGATTGTTAACCTAGTGACTGAGTGAGCAACACGATCCCAATAAAAGAATATAGACCCATTGGGTCACTAGTTAATTCATGTCCACTGGTCGCATTCTTCGTTGTTCTGTATTCTAAACTCTATCAAAGGTCCTAAACTTTATGAACCTTCTCTGAAACTACTTGCATGTCTAACCATACCATACTTAGCATTTTGGGGGAGTTAACTTAAAAGGTTGCGTTCGATGACATGGTCAACATATCAACATGATTGCTATTACAGAACACAGTAACACGAAGGGGGAAATCATCATTCGGACATAATTTTCATCTTTGTGATTGAAATTTATATTCAAAATATATCTTGTACATGTACCAGTTGATGAATCCCTAGACCAGAGGCTATTCATAATCTAAAATTTCTATTTTGTGACTCGCCAATTTTGTTGTGTTTTATCAAGGAACTGTATATTTAAATTTAAATATACAATTCCTTGGTTTTATGTTCATTACATATAGTCTCACCCATGCAGATCTTTGATTTTATAAGCAGATTTTTAGCAGAAGTCTAGGAAGCACAGAGTAATGACTGTCGAACTTTTAATTTGTATAACTATATTGTCCAGTATCATATTTTCCATTTGATTAAAAATAATTGATGTATCAGAGATGTATGTGAAATATTCACGATTGTTAGTAAATATCTATATGATTGTCTGGCACATCATTAAGGATCCAGAGATTAAATAGCTATCTACATCGATGTAGATAATCCCTATCTGCATCAAATATTGATCAATAACTGAACAGGTGAGGGCAGACACAGGTGATGACTTATTACAGAAACATCTATATACCTACATACTAAGATTATATCACTAACTTATCTTTTATTCCGATCAATAGTCTTGTATGACATGATGTTATTAAGAGAAAATGGAACTCCATATAATCATGTTTTCCACACCCTTTTTGAAATTGAAAAAAGTTAATCATAGGAACACTTATATTTCCTTTTATGAAACATCACGATTCTGTTTTACTTGATATTGGGTTTTTTTTTGCCAGTCAAGAGTTAAAAAAATACATATGTAAGTTGACGTATTATCAGTTCTTTTTGTGGAGCACACGGGTACTATTAATATCATAAACAGCAAAATCAATTTTGTTCAGTTGCTGGAACTTGAAATCAATTTTGAATTAGATGGCATGTCCAGTGGGTATAATACCTTCCAGTCTGACTAGATGCGCTTTTCTATTTACACATTTCCCGTTTCATACAATCAATCGCACTTGTAAAAAGGGCATCATATCAACTGCATCAAAACTAGCTGCGGAACCAGATCTCTTTGGTCATTGTGTTATTTTTTTTACTATTTGCGGAAGAGCTACGGTTCCGTAGCTAGTTTTGATGCAGGTTGACTGTATAAAACGGGAAATGTGTAAGCTTTCCAAAATATAATCTAACAAATAATTGGGTTACACAATATTTTCCAGTCTACACCGGATGGGTAAACAGGCACTAAGCCAGATATATATATATATACGTAGTTGTTTTAGAGAGGACATGATGTTGTTACTTTGATCTGAATTTAACACTTAAACAAGGAAGAAACTTTTGTTGCTCTTAAGACAGATTTCAGTCAAGTAGTTTATAGGGAAGAAAGCTGCATACATATTTAATATCATATCATTTAAGATCATAAAATGTGATCTACTTTTAAAAATACTTTTTATAAACTTGTAATTTGTACATGATTTAGGCCGATAGTTTTTTCGTTTGAGTTGTTTAACATTTGTCATTTTGGGGGCTTTTATAGCGGACGATGCGTGATAGGCTTTGCTCAGTGTTGAAGGTCGTATGATACCCTATATTTGTGAATTTCTGTGTAATTTTGATCTCTTCTGAAGAGATTTCATTGGCAAGCATGCCACATCTTCTTATTTTTATATTATAGCCATATATAGGTCTATCCGATCGTAGTTGAGTTTATTTTCCTAATGACACATTTAGTTTAAAACACAACATACCTGAACTTTGAAACTTCAGTCATATGATCTTAAATACAATGAAATGATACTTAAATGTCTATAAATATATGAATGTGTGAATATGATAGTTGTTAAAAAACATACTTCAGTCTTCCGTGAAAAAAGTTTTTGTACACAAATCAGTAAGAGTGTTTTATACATATTTGTGCATGAATGTGTCTATGTATTTTGTTAATTCTTAGACCATTTTTGAGAACACCTTGTGATATTTCAAGTCTAGACTATTATTTATGCTTGAATTCATAATAATTGTATAAATATAAGACAGCAAAACAATAGATATTTATCTTTTATCCTTCTCCATACTGTGCTTCTTTAGTAATTTCTACTATTAGTAAACAGTTAATGCAAGGTATCACAGGATCAAAGAACATATATATCTATTTTCATTTATGTCGGCAGTTTATATTTTCATACACCAAATGCAGTAATACACTATGGTCCCAAGGAGTCGTGATCAAAATACTGGTTAATCTAGTCAAAACCAAAAAAACGGTACTCCTATATGTTAAATGAATTGAGTAGATAGATGAAATAAATAGGCTTCTTTTATTCCATGCATTAGATTATGAGGCTATATTAAACATATTTAACTGCACTATATATATAGTATATCAGACAATCACCTAAAATGAAACATATTCATACAGATTCTACACCTATTGCATGCTCTACACATGGAGGGGACTGAATCATAGCACTTGGTTAAAGCGAATATGTGACTGTAAACGAACTATAATTTGCTCACTGTTCAAGACAATTCTGATTCGAAGTAGATTAAGCTTTTGACTCGAAGTAGATTAGGCTTCTGACTCGAAGTAGATTAGGCTTTTGACTCGAAGTAGATTAGGCTTCTGACTCGAAGTAGATTAGGCTTTTGACTCGAAGTAGATCAGGCTTTTGACTCGAAGTAGATTATGCTTCTGTCTTGAAGTAGATAAGGCTTCCGACTCGAAGTAGATTAGGCTTCCGACTCGAGGTAGATAAGGCTTCTGACTCGAAGTAGATTAGGCTTCTGACTTGAAGTAGATTAGGCTTCTGACTTGAAGTAGATTAGGCTTTTGACTCGAAGTAGATTAGGCTTCTGCCTCGAAGTAGATTAGGCTTCTGACTTGAAGTAGATAAGGCTTCTGACTTGAAGTAGATTAGGCTTTTGACTCGAAGTAGATAAGGCTTCTGACTCGAAGTAGATAAGGCTTCTGACTCGAAGTAGATTAGGCTCTGACTTGAAGTAGATTAGGCTTCTGACTCGAAGTAGATTAGGCTTTTGACTCGAAGTAGATTAGGCCTCTGACTCGAAGTAGATTAGGCCAGGGACTCAGATTAATAATTTAGTATTCCAACCTATAATTTTAAAAACTTAACTTATTTTGTTTCTTTCAGGTTGATATGCCAGTGTTTTTCTTCATTGATCCCGAGTTTATGGAGGACCCTTTCATGGACAAAGTAGAAGAGATAATGTTATCATACACATTTTTTGAGGCAAAAGACTCTGATAAATTACCATACCCAGGGTTTCCAACACCAAAAGTTGAGGCTATGTAATAAAATGTAAATAAATTATTTATAGTATGTATCCGTTATTTATTACATGTAGATTTTGAATCCATATGGGATCCGATATGTATTAATTAGTTATTACCGTTGTTCACAATGCGGGTCCCAAATGTACCTAATTACCTACCGTCTCAGTTAGTGCATAGTTCAGAAGTTTAATGTATTTTATTGGGCTCGTCTGTTAGTGATAAAATAATTTTAGTGCATCTTGGATGTGACCTTATGGTGTGTTATGTCTAAACAATACACATTTTACATCTGTCAACCACAGTCAACTCAGCAACGCTGACAAATATACAAGAGAGCAATAAGCATTATAGTGATTCAAAATTGTAACATACAACTGGTATAAAATTCTGAACAGAATACGATTTGATTTATTCATTTCCGTTTTGATAGTGTGATATAATTCGGATGTATACGCAATGTTTGGTAAAGAATGAATTTCTTTTTAGCATTCTTTAACGTTTTATCATTTAAACTCAATAAAACCAGAAAACGTTAGTAACCAAGTTGAAACTTCTATAAAAAATATAAGTGATTTCTGGTTCACAGATTTTCTGTTGCAAGTACGTTAATTTAGATGTACAAGTCGGCTTATATGTGCACACATGGTCTGTGAGTCAATTTATTAATATATACTTCTAAAAGTGTTTTTATCATGTTGAGTGTCGTTTCATCTAATGTGCCTCATGTTGGTGCTGCATAATCCCCAACTATGATTTGCGGTTATAAAATTATCCCGTGGATTGGAATTGTGGGATAAGTTTGTCAGAAATTCGTGTACATGTTTGAAGAGATCGGAAAGTCTTCGCATCTTGATGATTCTTCAAAGTTGCGGCATTAAAAAAACAATAAAACGGATTTATGATAATTTAATTATCAATAATCTTCGTTCATTCTTTTATAGTCAAAAGTAAACAAAGAATTGTCTTTTTATCTTCTATTTATCCCGTTGAATTATTGAAGAGGAAAATCAGATTCACACAGACTTCGATTTTATTGATTCTAATGCTCTAATCAAATAGAGAGAAGTCAGTCATTGTCAGACGTACCAAAATGGCACCAGACATAATAATCCGATAGAAAGAAACGCATCATATTTCTGTATGATGGTTATATTTTTGTATATTATATATATTGTATCGATCTCATGATAAAACTTCTAAAGCGTAAAGTTTTCAGCTGTATTTGTGAATCATTTTAGATCTTTTGTTAAAGCTATATCTTGTATTGATTAATTATCTCTCATAAAAACGCGCACCTGCTAAACTATAGAATCCACCGATAACTATTGCTAAGATAACGTTTAAGTATTACATCACCAAACATCAATGCATTCTGCATGGTAAAATAATTGGAGTCAATCCCCGGAAGGAAAGGTTCTTCAGACAGACAGAAGATCTGCTATTTTTATTTCAAATTAAAATATTTCCGGTTTAAAGGTTTGAAACAAATAAAGTGGTACAACATATATTTCAAGAATTTTGTTGCTCTTTTTAAATAATTTAAACAGAATATTGTTTGAAATCACACTGTTCCAGTGTTACCAGTAGTCAGCACTTCGGTGTTGACATGAATATCAATTACATGGTCATTTTTATAAATTTTCTGTTTACAAAACTTTGAATTTTTCGAAATACTAAGGATTTTCTTACCCCAGGAGTAGATTACCTTAGCCGTATTTGGCACAACTTTTTGGAATTTTGGATCCTCAATGCTCTTCAACTTTGTATTTATTTAGCTTTTTAACTATTTTGATATGAGCGTCACTGATGAGTCTTATGTAGACGAAACGCGCGTCTGGCGTATAAAATTATAATCCTGGTACTTTTGATAACTATTTACTTTCGATGATTGTGTATTTAGACATGTAAGAAAGTAGGTTTGTCACTGTAAAAGAAGTCTAGTCATAAATTAACCTGCTATCAAAGGTATATCTAATGACATGCGGATTTTCCTTGCAAGAGCTGACCTGAAACTGTTCACCTGTAATGCCTGCGACGTGACTAAAATATAAGAAAACTAAGAGGATCTGGCGAGACACACAACTCTTTTAAGTTGGATGTCGAGCCTGTTATCCTTGATTCCGTCGTCTGCGTCAACATTTAGGAACATTCTTGTATTTTAAACAATTTTTTAAATATTTATTTCACTTTTTCTGTTTTTCATTGATGAATAGTTTTTTAGTCATCAATAACTTAGTCAAATCTTCGACAATATCATATCAGGTCTATTTTGTCATTTGTTATTTTTCCTGATGTAACACATATGTTGTGTCAGTGTAAATAAAGAATTGAAAGTTGAATTGTCAAATTGAGTATTTGCAAAATGTGTAATATAGTAGTGTTCCACTTGTACCCGAGGTCTTTCTTGTGTCGATCTTCACCTTACCACCAAAATCATCGAGTTCATTGGCCACTTGACTTTGAATGTATTTCTAATTATTGTAAGATAATTGTCTTTTGCTGGTACAATTTGCATTATACCGCGATGTCAAATCATTAACTCATGCACCTAGAGTCTTTTGCAGATGAAACGTGGCTGGCTTCGTATCTTTATGATGAATATTTACTGATAAATGGACTTAAATTTCGTTTCTCCATTATCGAAATATCATATGATTACATTTATATTTAGTATTTTATCTTTTCTATTTTTAATATAAATGGTCTGCATTTATTTTAGTGAACATTAATTTTTGTTGTTGAAGATTATCAAATCATCTTTGAAATTGGTGAATTTACACATATTGGACAGAAATATCTTCATGATCTATTTGTAGCACTTGAAGCAAAATTTGTGTTGTCTTTTTTCTGTACTGTACTGACATAGGGACATTTGAAGGCATGCAAGCCACAAGGCAACTCATGGATTGAATCGTAGATGGACTGCATCTTTATTCGAATCAAACGATCACCATTTTTGTTATACTTTACAGGATACCAAAAGACTTTACATACATGCCAAATCTCAACAAGAAGGCGAGACATTTCAGTGTTTGCACTCTTGTTAAAATAGCAATTGCAAGTTTTTAAAGATTATTTTAAGTGAATCTTAAATGGGTTTCAACAATACCACGATGTACCTAATTTGATCAATATTTATTGAGGATTGTAGGTAAAGGGTCTGACAATCACGAATCCCCTGAAGACGTATTAATTGGAATTTTCGAAATTTGATCAATTAAAATCAAAGATGGCATCTGTCCGTCATGTCTAAATTCGATCAGAGATTCGGAAGCACATTATAACTGATCCTATACTTAACATATGTCTTCCTTCAAATTAGAATTAAGGTTTCAGAGACGATGACAGAAACAAGTGCTGCATGAAGCTGAATTTACCCAGTAGGAAACCAACCTATTCAGCAATAATAAAGTGAGATTCATTTTCTTTTATTTTGAAACGAGATTAGCACATATCGGGATGGGTTGAAGAAATACGACCACTGACAATTATGTGTCATCCCCTTTGCCAGGCTAAAGAATAATCAATACTGTCTACCAGCAACTTTTAAGAGTAAAATGTTTTTCTATAAATTTAATTCTCTGAAAAGCACAATATGAGCATCTCAAGTCAATGTTCCTGTTAATACTATAAAAGCGATTTCCTTGTAAGACTAGAATCTTTAGCTTTATACAAAAGTTTTACAAAATACATTGTACGATAAATGGTCAGTGATACTGGAATGGTTTAATACTCCCATAAAGTAGCTGAAGCTTGGTCCTCGGCAAGTGCACGGAATAGTCCATTTTGTTCACCTTTCAAAAAGTTTCCATTTGGTGCTTTGATTGTAAGTTTTGATTCTGGCTGAAATTCTAATATAAAATCTACAGGGGAGTCACTATTTGGATTTACAGTATTGTCTGATGTCAGGCTCCAATATTTACCATTTGTACCTAAAAATACAGAAATTATACAATGTAAGAATAAGAAGATGTGGTATGATTGCAAACGAGACAGTTAATCACAAAGACCAAATGACGTACTTGTTAACAACTACAGGTCGTTGTAAGGCCATAAACAATGAGAAAACCCCATAACAAAAAAGCCGACTATGAAAGACCAACAAAATAAAATAAATAATACAATATAAAAATAAGAAGATGTGGTATTTTTCGCTTGGTATTGATGTCTATAGCATTAACGAGTTTTTGTCCCCAAAACGTAAATTTTCCCACTATAACCTACACATGTAGGTCAAGACTGATTTATTCATTTTTTTCACATATGATTTACAAAATATATTCCAACAAAGATATCCCGAGGTGTTGTACTACACAATTTATACAATTAACAGTGAAATAAAAATTACACAGTAAGAGATTTATTGTTATACAAATTTAATCGAGTGTAAAAATGCTTATCACCAAAATGTGTCAAACAACAATTTTACGGTCCCCTGAGTGAGAAAAAAACAACAGAATACATTTTAGTGATTGAAAAATCATAGACAGCTCCAGAACAACAAGGGGTCAGCTAATTTAACAAAGCTGTCAATAGTTGGTTGTCTGAATACTTTAAAGCTGTCTATTTACACCTGACTGCATCAATTTCCTTTATTGAATTATCGCCTTCCTATTTCATGTATTTCCTACAATATTTTTTATTGTAATGTTATGAGTGCACAAGGATAAAGTGCAAAACATACATATAAATTAAATTGTGTATCATACTTCCGTGTGGGTAGACCATTTCATATATATATATGTCTTATAGCTGTACGCGAAATATTCTTTATTTTTACAGAAAAAAAATCGACCATGAAGTAACTTAAATCATGATGGAAATTCGAACACCATGATTACTTTGAAGATCGTTTCAATGTACATAATGTACAAATAATGAATATTCGATTTCCCAACAATCTCTACGAAGCTTAGATATTGTTAGTGCATCTGAAATTTTAATGGGGAACCTGATGAGAGTTGTCTCATAGGCAATCACGACGAAGATCGGAGTTTTATAACTACTTTGACTGGCTATACAGTCCTTGCATGGTCGGCAATCATACACCATCTTCTTTTTTTAAATTACCTTTCATTCCGACTGAGTAAAAGCTTACCTTTAAACCTGTACGACCCTCCCTCTGGACTTGGTTCCATAAAGATTATATTATAAGTGGCTCTGTTGCAACAGTATTCTAAATTTGTGCTGGTTTTCTGTCCAACAAATCCATGTTCTGATTTAAGGACTAGTAATGGTCTGTTGACAATCTTCACTTTGAACTTTTCTTTATCTGTAATAGTCGTGCTCTGGGCCAGAAGACAGCCGGTTTGTTTGTTGAATATGTACAGACCATTACATGCTTTCAATGCTATTGAACCATCTCCTTGCCATTCTAAATCGAACAAACATTCCGCTTTTCTGAAATAGTAATACGGCTAAATAAGTATTTGAATAGATTGTGTATGAAGTAAGAGCAACATAAAAATTGGAAAAAGCCCCTCTAGTAATATCTCTCAGGCGCGGATCCAGCTTTTTTTGAAAAGGGGGCTCTGAAACCCCGAAAAGTCCAAATAATTATAAAAGAAATATCCAAGCAATACCCCCTTGCGAATCCGCCTATGCCACCTATATTTGCCATTGGCATGTAGGTTCAGGGAAAATCACAAAAGAAATTGAAATGCAGAGTTGATAAAATACTATTGAGACCCCCTAATTTTACATCAAGTATTGAGTTTATATTAAAAAGATTCGTTTTTTTATCTCTCAAGTAAACACAGAAAGCGTATCATGGACAATGCTATCTTGTTTTCTTTGCTTATTTCATTGTTAAGTTGTCATTGACTGAGTGATTTAAGTCATTTCAAATATGTATATTATATAACTTACATTTCAGAAGATTTGTCCTGTACTCCGGACGTGACCTGGTCAAACGTCCAATACTTATTGTGTATTGTTTTAAAGGCCCACTTCTCACGTGATTTGACATATTCAGCTTGGAATGTTTCGTTGTCAGTCTCTTCGTCTTGATTTGCTGTTATATCAACACCTTAAAAGCAAAGTAATTGAATAGTAAATACAATGTATATTTGTTCAAAATATTTCATTGCATATAAATTAAAGTAAAATGGAACGTGAACTCCAATGAGGCAGACTCCGCACAATGCAATATACTTCCCTCCTCCTGTTTGAACTTTTCAAATATTGTTGTCTTATAATAAAGTTTAATGCGGACTGTCAAACGAGTGAGAGGTTAATCTAGCTATAAAATCAGGTTTAATTCTCCATCATGTTTAGACACAAGGAACTGTCTGAACCAAGCCAAGAATATATGACAGCTGGTTTCCATTAGTTTGATGTGTTTGAGCTTTTGATCTTGCCATTTGATATTAAAGGAACTTTCCGTTAGGAATTTTCATTAGTACGGTATTGCTGTTATTTTCACTTTATTAACCAGCTACATACAAACGTTGATACTATATAGCCAAGAATCTAAACACCAGAAAAGACACTAGACAACAACTCATAATTCCACCAAAAGGACAAAATAAAATAAAAGAATCAAATTCGCCACATTTAAGTACAGAAAGATCTATACGTACTGCATAATGACCCCCTCCCCCCCCCCAAAAAAAAAAACACTAAAAAAAATGGGTCGTTGCCTAAGTATAGAAAAATGTAAAGCTAGTTCAGTTTGATTCATGTAGATCGGCGTATGATGTTTATGATCATTAAAGTTGACGGTGGCTATCAGAGATAACCCCTGATAACACGTGCGTCAAGTTTCCCAAGAAACAGTGGTATCAAATTCCACAAAAAGTAGACAGATACATTCTCTAACACCTGTGCATTATATAACATTGTGTATTCTGCCTCTTATCACTTCCTGATTGTCATATCACCATATCGAGGTATTAAATTCAAACATCTTTATTTGACTATATTAATTAATTGGCCACTTCAAATATTAACCATATTACATGTACAATGACATTGTCAATGTACATGTACATGTAGAATTACAATGTGACAATCCTGATATACGTCATATAAAAAATTAATTTAACCATAGTAATTAGTCATTATTTATTAACCTGTTGACAAATTTCATTTTATTATTATTTAATTGTGACAGATGTTCCCAACAAATTTGATTTGTTTTGTGTTTGTTGTCTGATTGGATTACTTGAATCATCGTAAATCAGTCTGCAAGACATTGCCTTCTGGTTATAATATCAAATTCAATTTCTCAAGGTTTTCGAGTTCGCACACAGTTTCTTTGTGTATGTGTCTTTAATTAAACCATGTGACTCACGCGGTTTCATGACTAATTCATTCATCCCTGATTATTTATTGACTTTTATAATTCTCTAGATTATCAATAATAATATTGGTATAATCAAAAGTTTGCGTCTGAAAATTAAAAATAAATCTTGATTTAATCTTAACCTACCTTGTTTAGTTGAAACCTTTTTCCCTGTATAAGCTATCAAAATAATCTGTGGATGGCTGTCTTCTATTGTAAACAGTTCGTCCTTTGTTATTGTTTTGTTTCTTCCTTTCATTGAGGCCGTGGAACCAACGGCTGTTAAATAGCGACCTTCTGAATCTTGAAAAGCTAGTCCAGAATGTTGTCCCGATTTGACTGCAAGAGCGAATAAACTGTCATTGTCCAAATTGTCCACTAGATGACCATTTTTATGAAGATATCTGTTGTCACAAGTCTTCAATGCGTATTTGCCGTCAACAAACTCCAGAATGATGAGCGCATCTTGTCCCCATGGCGTTACCTCTGTACACTGTATTTCATCATTGTTTAGGTGCGCGTAGCGTCGGCGGTTGACGTTCCGCAAATGAACCTGAGGGTGTATGGATAACTGCACAGTCCACTGCTCAGCGTTTGTTGGAGTTTTGGCAAAACATTTCAAATTCTCATCAGTACCACCTAAATAATTACCATGCTGAACATTCCTGAAGTGCCACTTTCCAGACCCGTCGGTGGCATATTCTATCACAAATTTTGCGGTTGCATCAAATTCATCATCACCAGCATCACATGTCATATTCCCGTATTTATCTGATGATAAATATTTTCCTAAATGACTTTTAATGTATACAACTTCTTCATTTAAATCTTGTTCCAATGTCCATGTCTGCTTTTTCTTTAAAGCCGCTCCTGTAACATTCACTTTAAATCCAAATGTTTCAGCTGTAAGATATTTGTTTGCATAATTGACCAGTCCAACTTTCCACTGTAAAGCTGCAGGACTGTGGCCATTACTCACTCCATTCATTTTGAAAATTTGTTGTTTTGCGATAAACACGTCTGCTAACTCCAGCACTTCTGCCGTCTGCCTCGCCTAATCACTTCTCATAATATGTTGCCGTCGTTTCATTGGTCAATGACGCACAGTGACTTCGTTCCGCATCAATGGGATTAGAAAAGGATATTTATTAACAAAGAAATTTATTCACAATATTATAACATATCAAACGACGTATTATCGTGTAAATTTAAACTTAATTTTTAAATTGTTACAATATCATTATTATTATCGTTGTTTTACCTATGAACCTTGTCTGACTTTATAACCACTTACATGTGCAGCAACAAATACTATTTTACACTTGTAAACCATTTTAATTAACGAACTATAATTAATTATTGATAATTGATCAATGTAAACATTCACTAATAATGAATCAAGGCACAGTTGGAGTTCAATTTCCCCGGCTGGCTATGAATGAATTATATATCGTGTTTCTTTCAAATTAAATAGCGAAACCGTAATTAATGTATCGTATAATTGTAATATATCCATGAAATAGTTCATATTTTACTAGCATTAAGTGATTATTTGGTATACATACCATTGCACTCATATTTTTATAGTTACAAATGTTTGATTTTCAAGTAACATCGTCCAAATAGAAAAAAAGACCAATTTCCAAATTGCATTTTTGATAGTCCCAACTCCAATAAATAGCTGGCATTGTTTTTTGTTTAAATAACAAACTTCTTTTTAAGGGGATAAACGAAGAGTCCCCCTCCCCCGAATTAAATGGAATCTAATGCAAATTCGGTTTATAATTTGACATTGTTTGATAATTTTTCATATTTTTTAAAATATGTCATTCTTTGTTTGTCACTTACACTGTATTTCATTTTCTTACAGAAAATCTATGTTTTTGTTTTTCTTTCAATGCTACATGTTTGTAGTGTTTAATGACTATCGTTCTGTAATTTTAATATGCCTGTCTGTTTGTTTGTTTTTGTTGTGTATTTTAGTAACAGTCCTATTGTTTGGATTTCAAACTAATAAAATTCGTATTCTTATTCTTATTCTTACAGACGAAATAGTAAGCATCTGCACGGATAAGTTGCTTCCGTACGGAAATGTATATCTACAATGTATATAGGCGATATCCATAATCATATTTATATGCAAAGTTTGACGTTGTCTACACAAAATTATGGTATCACACTTGATTTCATTAAAATTTGGATTTAATAATATAATTTCTACAAGCCCACATGAGTTACGTCCCATTATTTTCTTGTAAATGTGTACATTTGATATTGATCTACATATTTGCCTTAAACTTTCCATTGAAATGAAATTACTCGTTGGTAAAGAATAAAGGCATCAGATTGAAATGTCCATCTCTAATAGCTCACCATACAATTATTCAGAGCATGGAAGTCAATATAATACTTCCATGTTCAGAGCGATAATTACTTTGATTCACACTGTTCATGGTTGAATTATAGTAGTTGAATTATAGTAACTTGAAACGGAATTTTCCATTCAGAAAATTCTGTAGCTAATAAAATAAAACACTTGTAAAACCTTAGAATGAAAATTGTTAAAAAAAAAAAAATATGACACGGGATCCTGTTAATCAGGCCCATGATCCTCCATGCTGTTGAAACTGATTTGTTAGTTATCTTGGCACTGCACAAAATCATGCATTTGCAGGATCTAAATGACGTCTTATTCGTTGGATGTGAACTAATTGATAATTTAGTCTTGGAGGACATTATTTATTTATTAGTTGTCATTGGCTTGAACTAGCTTTTAGTTACCGCGAGTACTCTTAAATCGGTGTTTTGTGGGTTTGTTTTTGTGTTTCGTTCCGGTCTTTTGAGTTGAGCCAATTGTAACATATGTCATACAGGTGCTACACACCGTTGTCCCATATAAGAATGATTGAGAGCTCTTACACCGCCATATTCTTTATATTCCTGTCCAAAAGTCAGGAGCCCGTAGTTCAGCGGTTGTCGTTTGTTCAAATCTGTCATATTTGTTTTTCGTAAATTGTTTTGTTGAAAATTCGGTCATCGTACGGCCTTCTACAATGAACAAAGTCCAGACCTCATAATCAGTTTTTGGTTTTTGGTGAACTGTTTGGATATGCTTCAACTCAGAATCATCATATTTTAAAACAATGTAGGTGCCCAAGATATACAGGTGTTGGATGATTTTGGCGATCATTGGAACTACTATGTTGCCATGGAAAATACACCAAAATGCTCAAAACTTCATGAAACTTCACAGTAATGATGAGCAACATGGGAGTTGGAATTTCCAAAATAGGTCTTGTTACCATGGAAACAATGCAAAAAGGTCAAAAATTTCAAAAATAAGAATTTTCAGCAAACTGGATGAAACTTTACAGTAATGGTAACTGGCATTGGCAGAGTTGGATTTTGAAGTTGGAATTTGCAAAATGGCCGCTGTAACCATGGAAACAGCAAAATTATAAAAAAAAAAAATTCAATTGTGTCCGTGTCTCTGGTGGTAAAAATGTGTAATTAGAGATGAAAATACCCTATTAGCGCGCATGTACCCGTTCCAGCGCTCGGTTAATACCCTGTTACCTATTCGTTACCTATTCACTTATGATACGTTTGTTGTACGTTGCACCTTTTGGAAAAGGATTTTCAATTAAATTCATATCTCTGGTGGTAATAATGTGTTCTTATAGATGAAATACCCCTATTAGCGCGTATGTACCCGTTCCAGCGCTCAGTAAATACCCTGTTACCTATTCGTTACCTATTCACTTATAATACGTTTGTTGTACGTTGCACCTTTTAGAAAAAGGATTTTCAATTGTGTCCGTGTCTCTGGTGGTAAAAATGTGTTGTTAGAGATGAAAATACCCTATTGGCGCGCATGTACCCGTCCCAGCCGGCTCGGTTAATACCCTGTTACATATTCGTTACCTATTCGTTACTTATTTACTTATAATACGTTTGTTGTACGTTGCACCTTTTAGAAAAGGATTTTCAATTAAATTCATATTTCTGGTGGTAACAATGTTTTCTTATAGATAAAATACCCCTAATAGCGCGTATGTACTCGTTCTAGCGCTCGGATAATACCCTGTTACTTATTCGTTCCTTATTCGCTTTTAATGCGCAGGGGTATACGCTGCACCTTAAAATAAATCGTTTTTTTAATTGTGTTCATGTCTCTGGTGGTTACAATGTGTTCTTAGAGATGAAATGACCCTATTAGCGCGCATGTACCTGTTCCAGCGTTCGGTTAATACCCTGTTACCTATTCGTTACCTATTCACTTATAATACGTTTGTTGTACGTTGCACCTTTTAGAAAAGGATTTTCAATTGTGCCCATTAGTCTGGTGGTAATAATGTGTTCTTAGAGATGAAATGACCCTATTAGCGCGCATGTAACCGTTCCAGCGCACGGTAAATAACCTGTAACCTATTCGTTACCTATTCACTTATAATACGTTTTTTGTACGTTGCACCTTTAAGAAAAGGATTTTTAATTAAGTTCTTATCTCTGGTAGTAATAATGTGTTCTTATAGATGAAATATCCCTATTAGCGCGTATGTACTCGTTCCAGCGCTCTGATAATACCCTGTTACTTATTCGTTCCTTGTTCGCTTTTAATGCGCGGGTTACACGCTGCACCTTGAAATAAATCGTTTTTCAATTGTGCCCATGTCTCTGGTGGTAACAATGTGATCTTAGAGATGAAATGACCCTATTATTGCGCATGTACCCGTTCCAGCGCTCGGTTAATACCCTGTTACCTATTCGTTACCTATTTGTTACCTATTCGTTACCTATTCACTTATAATACGTTTGTTGTACGTTGCACCTTTTAGAAAAGGATTTTTAATTGTCTCCATGTCTCTTGTGGTAACAATGTGTTCTTAGAGATGAAATTATCCTATTAGCGTGCATGTACCCGTTCAAGCGCTCGGTAAATACCCTGTTACCTATTTGTTACCTATTCGTTACCTATTCACTTATAATACGTTTGTTGTACGTTGCACCTTTTAGAAAAGGATTTTTAATTGTCTCCATGTCTCTTGTGGTAACAATGTGTTCTTAGAGATGAAATTATCCTATTAGCGTGCATGTACCCGTTCCAGCGCTCGGTAATTAACCTGTTACCTATTCGTTACTTATTCGATTTTAATGCGCGGGATATACGTTGCACCTTGAAATAAATCGTTTTTTAATTGTGTTCATGTCTCTGGTGGTAACAATGTGTTCTTAGAGATGAAATGACCATATTAGCGCGCATATATCCGTTTCAGCGCTCGGTCAACATCCTGTTACATATTCGTTACCTATTTGTTACCTATTCACTTATAAAACGTTTGTTGTACGTTGCACCTTTTAAAAAAGAATTTTCAATTGTGCCCATGTCTCTGGTGGTAACAATGTGTTCTTAGAGATGAAATGACCCTATTATTGCGCATGTACCCGTTCCAGCGCTCGGTTAATACCCTGTTACCTATTCGTTACCTATTTGTTACCTATTCGTTACCTATTCACTTATAATACGTTTGTTGTACGTTGCACCTTTTAGAAAAGGATTTTCAATTGTGCCCATGTCTCTGGTGGTAACAATGTGTTCTTAGAGATGAAATGACCCTATAAGAGCGCATTTACCCTTTCCAGCGCTCGGTAAATAACCTGTTACCTATTCGTTACTTATTCGCTTTTAATGCGCGAGGTATACGGGGCACCTTGAAATACATCGTTTTTTAATTGTGTTCAAGTCTCTGGTGGTAAGAATGTGTTTTTAGAGATGAAATGACCCTATAAGCGCGCATGTACCCGTTACAGCGCTCGGTTAATACCCTGTTACCTATTCGTTACCTTTTCGTTACCTATTCGCTTATAATACATTTTTTTATACGTTGCACCTGTTAGAAAAGGATTTTCAATTGTGTTCATGTCTCTGGTGGTAACAACGTGTTCTTAGATATGAAATAACCCTATTAGCGCGCATGTAACCGTTCCAGCGCACGGTAAATAACCTGTAACCTATTCGTTACCTATTCACTTATAATACGTTTTTTGTACGTTGCACCTTTAAGAAAAGGATTTTTAATTAAGTTCTTATCTCTGGTAGTAATAATGTGTTCTTATAGATGAAATATCCCTATTAGCGCGTATGTACTCGTTCCAGCGCTCTGATAATACCCTGTTACTTATTCGTTCCTTATTCGCTTTTAATGCGCGGGTTACACGCTGCACCTTGAAATAAATCGTTTTTCAATTGTGCCCATGTCTCTGGTGGTAACAATGTGATCTTAGAGATGAAATGACCCTATTATTGCGCATGTACCCGTTCCAGCGCTCGGTTAATACCCTGTTACCTATTCGTTACCTATTTGTTACCTATTCGTTACCTATTCACTTATAATACGTTTGTTGTACGTTGCACCTTTTAGAAAAGGATTTTCAATTGTGTCCGTGTCTCTGGTGGTAACAATGTGTTTTTAGAGATGAAATGACCCTATTAGAGCGCATGTACCCGTTCCAGCGCTCGGTAAATAACCTGTTACCTATTCGTTACTTATTCGATTTTAATGCGCGGGATATACGTTGCACCTTGAAATAAATCGTTTTTTAATTGTGTTCATGTCTCTGGTGGTAACAATGTGTTCTTAGAGATGAAATGACCATATTATGGCGCATATATCCGTTTCAGCGCTCGGTCAATATCCTGTTACCTATTTGTTACCTATTCACTTATAAAACGTTTGTTGTACGTTGCACCTTTTAAAAAAGAATTTTCAATTGTGCCCATGTCTCTGGTGGTAACAATGTGTTCTTAGAGATGAAATGACCCTATAAGAGCGCATGTACCCTTTCAAGCGCTCGGTAAATAACCTGTGACCTATTCTTTACTTTTTCGCTTTTAACGCGCGGGGTATACGGGGCACCTTGAAATAAATCGTTTTTTAATTGTGTTCAAGTCTCTGGTGGTAACAATGTGTTCTTAGAGATGAAATGACCCTATTAGCGCGCATGTACCCGTTACAGCGCTCGGTTAATACCCTGTTACCTATTCGTTACCTATTTGGTACCTATTCACTTATAAAACGTTTGTTGTACGTTGCACCTTTTAAAAAAGGATTTTCAATTGTGCCCATGTCTCTGGTGGTAACAATGTGTTCTTAGAGATGAAATGACCCTATAAGAGCGCATTTACCCTTTCCAGCGCTCGGTAAATAACCTGTTACCTATTCGTTACTTATTCGCTTTTAATGCGCGAGGTATACGGGGCACCTTGAAATACATCGTTTTTTAATTGTGTTCAAGTCTCTGGTGGTAAGAATGTGTTTTTAGAGATGAAATGACCCTATAAGCGCGCATGTACCCGTTACAGCGCTCGGTTAATACCCTGTTACCTATTCGTTACCTATTTGTTACCTATTCACTTATAAAACGTTTGTTGTACGTTGCACCTTTTAAAAAAGAATTTTCAATTGTGCCCATGTCTCTGGTGGTAACAATGTGTTCTTAGAGATGAAATGACCCTATAAGAGCGCATGTACCCTTTCCAGCGCTCGGTAAATAACCTGTTACCTATTCGTTACTTATTCGCTTTTAATGCGCTGGGTATACTGGGCACCTTGAAATAAATCGTTTTTTAATTGTGTTCAAGTCTCTGGTGGTAAGAATGTGTTCTTAGATATGAAATGACCCTATTAGCGCGCATGTACCCGTTCCAGCGCTCGGTTAATACCCTGTTACCTATTCGTTACCTATTTGTTACCTATTCGTTACCTATTTGTTACCTATTCGTTACCTATTCACCTATAATACGTTTGTTGTACGTTGCACCTTTTAGAAAAGGATTTTTAATTGTCTCCATGTCTCTTGTGGTAACAATGTGTTCTTAGAGATGAAATTACCCTATTAGCGCGCATGTAACCGTTCCAGCGCACGGTAAATAACCGGTTACCTATTCGTTACCTATTCACTTATAATACGTTTTTTGTACGTTGCACCTTTAAGAAAAGGATTTTTAATTAAGTTCATATCTCTGGTAGTAATAATGTGTTCTTATAGATGAAATACCCCTATTAGCGCGTATGTACTCGTTCCAGCGCTCTGATAATACCCTGTTACTTAATCGTTCCTTATTCGCTTTTAATGCGCGGGTTACACGCTGCTTGAAATAAATCGTTTTTCAATTGTTCCCATGTCTCTGGTGGTAGCAATGTGATCTTAGAGATGAAATGACCCTATTATTGCGCATGTTCCCGTTCCAGCGCTCGGTTAATATCCTGTTACCTATTCATTTCATCTCTAAGAACACATTCTTACCACCAGAGACTTGAACACAATTAAAAAACGATTTATTTCAAGGTGCACCGTATACCCCGCGCATTAAAAGCGAATAAGAAACGAATAGGTAACAGGGTATTAACCGAGCACTTGAACGGGTACATGCGCGCTAATAGGATCATTTCATCTCTAAGAACACATTGTTACCACCAGAGACGTGGACACAATTGAAAATCCTTTTCTAAAAGGTGCAATGTACAACAAACGTATTATAAGTGAATATGTAACAAATAGGTAACGAATATGTAACAGGGTATTAACCGAGCACTTGAACGGGTACATGCGCGCTAATAGGATCATTTCATCTCTAAGAACACATTGTTACCACCAGAGACGTGGACACAATTGAAAATCCTTTTCTAAAAGGTGCAATGTACAACAAACGTATTATAAGTGAATATGTAACGAATAGGTAACGAATAGGTAACAGGGTATTAACCGAGCGCTGGAACGGGTACATGCGCGCTAATAGGGTTATTTCATATCTAAGAACACGTTGTTACCACCAGAGACATGAAAACAATTGAAAATCCTTTTCTAACAGGTGCAACGTATAAAAAATGTATTATAAGCGAATAGGTAACGAAAAGGTAACGAATAGGTAACAGGGTATTAACCGAGCGCTCGAACGGGTACATGCACGCTAATAGGATCATTTCATCTCTAAGAACACATTGTTACCACCAGAGACGTGGACACAATTGAAAATCCTTTTCTAAAAGGTGTAACGTACAACAAACGTATTATAAGTGAATAGGTAACGAATAGGTAACGAATAGGTAACGAATAGGTAACAGGGTATTTACCGAGCACTGGAACGGGTACATGCGCGCTAATAGGGTAATTTCATCTCTAAGAACACATTGTTACCACAAGAGACATGGAGACAATTAGAAATCCTTTTCTAAAAGGTGCAACGTACAACAAACGTATTATAAGTGAATAGGTAACGAAAAGGTAACAAATAGGTAACGAATAGGTAACAGGGTATTTACCCGCGCTGGAACGGGTACATGCGCGCTAATAGGATCATTTCATCTCTAAGAACACATTCTTACCACCAGAGACTTGAACACAATTAAAAAACGATTTATTTCAAGGTGCCCCGTATACCCCGCGCATTAAAAGCGAATAAGTAACGAATAGGTAACAGGTTATTTACCGAGCGCTGGAAAGGGTACATGCGCTCTTATAGGGTCATTTCATCTCTAAGAACACATTGTTACCACCAGAGACATGGGCACAATTGAAAATCCTTTTTTAAAAGGTGCAACGTACAACAAACGTTTTATAAGTGAATAGGTAACAAATAGGTAACGAATATGTAACAGGATGTTGACCGAGCGCTGAAACGGATATATGCGCGCTAATATGGTCATTTCATCTCTAAGAACACATTGTTACCACCAGAGACATGAACACAATTAAAAAACGATTTATTTCAAGGTGCAACGTATATCCCGCGCATTAAAATCGAATAAGTAACGAATAGGTAACAGGTTATTTACCGAGCGCTGGAACGGGTACATGCGCTCTTATAGGGTCATTTCATCTCTAAGAACACATTGTTACCACCAGAGACATGAACACAATTGAAAATCCTTTTCTAACAGGTGCAACGTATAAAAAAATGTATTATAAGCGAATAGGTAACGAAAAGGTAACGAATAGGTAACAGGGTATTAACCGAGCGCTGTAACGGGTACATGCGCGCTTATAGGGTCATTTCATCTCTAAAAACACATTCTTACCACCAGAGACTTGAACACAATTAAAAAACGATGTATTTCAAGGTGCCCCGTATACCTCGCGCATTAAAAGCGAATAAGTAACGAATAGGTAACAGGTTATTTACCGAGCGCTGGAAAGGGTAAATGCGCTCTTATAGGGTCATTTCATCTCTAAGAACACATTGTTACCACCAGAGACATGGGCACAATTGAAAATCCTTTTCTAAAAGGTGCAACGTACAACAAACGTATTATAAGTGAATAGGTAACGAATAGGTAACAAATAGGTAACGAATAGGTAACAGGGTATTAACCGAGCGCTGGAACGGGTACATGCGCAATAATAGGGTCATTTCATCTCTAAGAACACATTGTTACCACCAGAGACATGGGCACAATTGAAAATTCTTTTTTAAAAGGTGCAACGTACAACAAACGTTTTATAAGTGAATAGGTAACAAATAGGTAACGAATATGTAACAGGATGTTGACCGAGCGCTGAAACGGATATATGCGCGCTAATATGGTCATTTCATCTCTAAGAACACATTGTTACCACCAGAGACATGAACACAATTAAAAAACGATTTATTTCAAGGTGCAACGTATATCCCGCGCATTAAAATCGAATAAGTAACGAATAGGTAACAGGTTAATTACCGAGCGCTGGAACGGGTACATGCGCTCTTATATGGTCATTTCATCTCTAAGAACACATTGTTACCACCAGAGACATGGGCACAATTGAAAATTCTTTTTTAAAAGGTGCAACGTACAACAAACGTTTTATAAGTGAATAGGTAACAAATAGGTAACGAATAGGTAACAGGATATTGACCGAGCGCTGAAACGGATATATGCGCCATAATATGGTCATTTCATCTCTAAGAACACATTGTTACCACCAGAGACATGAACACAATTAAAAAACGATTTATTTCAAGGTGCAACGTATATCCCGCGCATTAAAATCGAATAAGTAACGAATAGGTAACAGGTTATTTACCGAGCGCTGGAACGGGTACATGCGCTCTAATAGGGTCATTTCATCTCTAAAAACACATTGTTACCACCAGAGACACGGACACAATTGAAAATCCTTTTCTAAAAGGTGCAACGTACAACAAACGTATTATAAGTGAATAGGTAACGAATAGGTAACAAATAGGTAACGAATAGGTAACAGGGTATTAACCGAGCGCTGGAACGGGTACATGCGCAATAATAGGGTCATTTCATCTCTAAGATCACATTGTTACCACCAGAGACATGGGCACAATTGAAAAACGATTTATTTCAAGGTGCAGCGTGTAACCCGCGCATTAAAAGCGAATAAGGAACGAATAAGTAACAGGGTATTATCAGAGCGCTGGAACGAGTACATACGCGCTAATAGGGATATTTCATCTATAAGAACACATTATTACTACCAGAGATAAGAACTTAATTAAAAATCCTTTTCTTAAAGGTGCAACGTACAAAAAACGTATTATAAGTGAATAGGTAACGAATAGGTTACAGGTTATTTACCGTGCGCTGGAACGGTTACATGCGCGCTAATAGGGTTATTTCATATCTAAGAACACGTTGTTACCACCAGAGACATGAACACAATTGAAAATCCTTTTCTAACAGGTGCAACGTATAAAAAAATGTATTATAAGCGAATAGGTAACGAAAAGGTAACGAATAGGTAACAGGGTATTAACCGAGCGCTGTAACGGGTACATGCGCGCTTATAGGGTCATTTCATCTCTAAAAACACATTCTTACCACCAGAGACTTGAACACAATTAAAAAACGATGTATTTCAAGGTGCCCCGTATACCTCGCGCATTAAAAGCGAATAAGTAACGAATAGGTAACAGGTTATTTACCGAGCGCTGGAAAGGGTAAATGCGCTCTTATAGGGTCATTTCATCTCTAAGAACACATTGTTACCACCAGAGACATGGGCACAATTGAAAATCCTTTTCTAAAAGGTGCAACGTACAACAAACGTATTATAAGTGAATAGGTAACGAATAGGTAACAAATAGGTAACGAATAGGTAACAGGGTATTAACCGAGCGCTGGAACGGGTACATGCGCAATAATAGGGTCATTTCATCTCTAAGAACACATTGTTACCACCAGAGACATGGGCACAATTGAAAATTCTTTTTTAAAAGGTGCAACGTACAACAAACGTTTTATAAGTGAATAGGTAACAAATAGGTAACGAATATGTAACAGGATGTTGACCGAGCGCTGAAACGGATATATGCGCGCTAATATGGTCATTTCATCTCTAAGAACACATTGTTACCACCAGAGACATGAACACAATTAAAAAACGATTTATTTCAAGGTGCAACGTATATCCCGCGCATTAAAATCGAATAAGTAACGAATAGGTAACAGGTTAATTACCGAGCGCTGGAACGGGTACATGCGCTCTTATATGGTCATTTCATCTCTAAGAACACATTGTTACCACCAGAGACATGGGCACAATTGAAAATTCTTTTTTAAAAGGTGCAACGTACAACAAACGTTTTATAAGTGAATAGGTAACAAATAGGTAACGAATAGGTAACAGGATATTGACCGAGCGCTGAAACGGATATATGCGCCATAATATGGTCATTTCATCTCTAAGAACACATTGTTACCACCAGAGACATGAACACAATTAAAAAACGATTTATTTCAAGGTGCAACGTATATCCCGCGCATTAAAATCGAATAAGTAACGAATAGGTAACAGGTTATTTACCGAGCGCTGGAACGGGTACATGCGCTCTAATAGGGTCATTTCATCTCTAAAAACACATTGTTACCACCAGAGACACGGACACAATTGAAAATCCTTTTCTAAAAGGTGCAACGTACAACAAACGTATTATAAGTGAATAGGTAACGAATAGGTAACAAATAGGTAACGAATAGGTAACAGGGTATTAACCGAGCGCTGGAACGGGTACATGCGCAATAATAGGGTCATTTCATCTCTAAGATCACATTGTTACCACCAGAGACATGGGCACAATTGAAAAACGATTTATTTCAAGGTGCAGCGTGTAACCCGCGCATTAAAAGCGAATAAGGAACGAATAAGTAGGGTATTATCAGAGCGCTGGAACGAGTACATACGCGCTAATAGGGATATTTCATCTATAAGAACACATTATTACTACCAGAGATAAGAACTTAATCAAAAATCCTTTTCTTAAAGGTGCAACGTACAAAAAACGTATTATAAGTGAATAGGTAACGAATAGGTTACAGGTTATTTACCGTGCGCTGGAACGGTTACATGCGCGCTAATAGGGTTATTTCATATCTAAGAACACGTTGTTACCACCAGAGACATGAACACAATTGAAAATCCTTTTCTAACAGGTGCAACGTATAAAAAAATGTATTATAAGCGAATAGGTAACGAAAAGGTAACGAATAGGTAACAGGGTATTAACCGAGCGCTGTAACGGGTACATGCGCGCTTATAGGGTCATTTCATCTCTAAAAACACATTCTTACCACCAGAGACTTGAACACAATTAAAAAACGATGTATTTCAAGGTGCCCCGTATACCTCGCGCATTAAAAGCGAATAAGTAACGAATAGGTAACAGGTTATTTACCGAGCGCTGGAAAGGGTAAATGCGCTCTTATAGGGTCATTTCATCTCTAAGAACACATTGTTACCACCAGAGACATGGGCACAATTGAAAATCCTTTTCTAAAAGGTGCAACGTACAACAAACGTATTATAAGTGAATAGGTAACGAATAGGTAACAAATAGGTAACGAATAGGTAACAGGGTATTAACCGAGCGCTGGAACGGGTACATGCGCAATAATAGGGTCATTTCATCTCTAAGAACACATTGTTACCACCAGAGACATGGGCACAATTGAAAATTCTTTTTTAAAAGGTGCAACGTACAACAAACGTTTTATAAGTGAATAGGTAACAAATAGGTAACGAATATGTAACAGGATGTTGACCGAGCGCTGAAACGGATATATGCGCGCTAATATGGTCATTTCATCTCTAAGAACACATTGTTACCACCAGAGACATGAACACAATTAAAAAACGATTTATTTCAAGGTGCAACGTATATCCCGCGCATTAAAATCGAATAAGTAACGAATAGGTAACAGGTTAATTACCGAGCGCTGGAACGGGTACATGCGCTCTTATAGGGTCATTTCATCTCTAAGAACACATTGTAACCACCAGAGACATGGGCACAATTGAAAATTCTTTTTTAAAAGGTGCAACGTACAACAAACGTTTTATAAGTGAATAGGTAACAAATAGGTAACGAATAGGTAACAGGATATTGACCGAGCGCTGAAACGGATATATGCGCCATAATATGGTCATTTCATCTCTAAGAACACATTGTTACCACCAGAGACATGAACACAATTAAAAAACGATTTATTTCAAGGTGCAACGTATATCCCGCGCATTAAAATCGAATAAGTAACGAATAGGTAACAGGTTATTTACCGAGCGCTGGAACGGGTACATGCGCTCTAATAGGGTCATTTCATCTCTAAAAACACATTGTTACCACCAGAGACACGGACACAATTGAAAATCCTTTTCTAAAAGGTGCAACGTACAACAAACGTATTATAAGTGAATAGGTAACGAATAGGTAACAAATAGGTAACGAATAGGTAACAGGGTATTAACCGAGCGCTGGAACGGGTACATGCGCAATAATAGGGTCATTTCATCTCTAAGATCACATTGTTACCACCAGAGACATGGGCACAATTGAAAAACGATTTATTTCAAGGTGCAGCGTGTAACCCGCGCATTAAAAGCGAATAAGGAACGAATAAGTAACAGGGTATTATCAGAGCGCTGGAACGAGTACATACGCGCTAATAGGGATATTTCATCTATAAGAACACATTATTACTACCAGAGATAAGAACTTAATTAAAAATCCTTTTCTTAAAGGTGCAACGTACAAAAAACGTATTATAAGTGAATAGGTAACGAATAGGTTACAGGTTATTTACCGTGCGCTGGAACGGTTACATGCGCGCTAATAGGGTTATTTCATATCTAAGAACACGTTGTTACCACCAGAGACATGAACACAATTGAAAATCCTTTTCTAACAGGTGCAACGTATAAAAAAATGTATTATAAGCGAATAGGTAACGAAAAGGTAACGAATAGGTAACAGGGTATTAACCGAGCGCTCGAACGGGTACATGCGCGCTAATAGGATCATTTCATCTCTAAGAACACATTGTTACCACCAGAGACGTGGACACAATTGAAAATCCTTTTCTAAAAGGTGTAACGTACAACAAACGTATTATAAGTGAATAGGTAACGAATAGGTAACGAATAGGTAACAGGGTATTTACCGAGCACTGGAACGGGTACATGCGCGCTAATAGGGTAATTTCATCTCTAAGAACACATTGTTACCACAAGAGACATGGAGACAATTAGAAATCCTTTTCTAAAAGGTGCAACGTACAACAAACGTATTATAAGTGAATAGGTAACGAAAAGGTAACAAATAGGTAACGAATAGGTAACAGGGTATTTACCGAGCGCTGGAACGGGTACATGCGCGCTAATAGGATCATTTCATCTCTAAGAACACATTCTTACCACCAGAGACTTGAACACAATTAAAAAACGATTTATTTCAAGGTGCCCCGTATACCCCGCGCATTAAAAGCGAATAAGTAACGAATAGGTAACAGGTTATTTACCGAGCGCTGGAAAGGGTACATGCGCTCTTATAGGGTCATTTCATCTCTAAGAACACATTGTTACCACCAGAGACATGGGCACAATTGAAAATCCTTTTTTAAAAGGTGCAACGTACAACAAACGTTTTATAAGTGAATAGGTAACAAATAGGTAACGAATATGTAACAGGATGTTGACCGAGCGCTGAAACGGATATATGCGCGCTAATATGGTCATTTCATCTCTAAGAACACATTGTTACCACCAGAGACATGAACACAATTAAAAAACGATTTATTTCAAGGTGCAACGTATATCCCGCGCATTAAAATCGAATAAGTAACGAATAGGTAACAGGTTATTTACCGAGCGCTGGAACGGGTACATGCGCTCTTATAGGGTCATTTCATCTCTAAGAACACATTGTTACCACCAGAGACATGGGCACAATTGAAAATTCTTTTTTAAAAGGTGCAACGTACAACAAACGTTTTATAAGTGAATAGGTAACAAATAGGTAACGAATAGGTAACAGGATATTGACCGAGCGCTGAAACGGATATATGCGCCATAATATGGTCATTTCATCTCTAAGAACACATTGTTACCACCAGAGACATGAACACAATTAAAAAACGATTTATTTCAAGGTGCAACGTATATCCCGCGCATTAAAATCGAATAAGTAACGAATAGGTAACAGGTTATTTACCGAGCGCTGGAACGGGTACATGCGCTCTAATAGGGTCATTTCATCTCTAAAAACACATTGTTACCACCAGAGACACGGACACAATTGAAAATCCTTTTCTAAAAGGTGCAACGTACAACAAACGTATTATAAGTGAATAGGTAACGAATAGGTAACAGGGTATTTACCGAGCGCTTGAACGGGTTCATGCACGCTAATAGGATAATTTCATCTCTAAGAACACATTGTTACCACAAGAGACATGGAGACAATTAAAAATCCTTTTCTAAAAGGTGCAACGTACAACAAACGTATTATAAGTGAATAGGTAACGAATAGGTAACAAATAGGTAACGAATAGGTAACAGGGTATTAACCGAGCGCTGGAACGGGTACATGCGCAATAATAGGGTCATTTCATCTCTAAGATCACATTGTTACCACCAGAGACATGGGCACAATTGAAAAACGATTTATTTCAAGGTGCAGCGTGTAACCCGCGCATTAAAAGCGAATAAGGAACGAATAAGTAACAGGGTATTATCAGAGCGCTGGAACGAGTACATACGCGCTAATAGGGATATTTCATCTATAAGAACACATTATTACTACCAGAGATAAGAACTTAATTAAAAATCCTTTTCTTAAAGGTGCAACGTACAAAAAACGTATTATAAGTGAATAGGTAACAAATAGGTTACAGGTTATTTACCGTGCGCTGGAACGGTTACATGCGCGCTAATAGGGTCATTTCATCTCTTAGAACACATTATTACCACCAGACTAATGGGCACAATTGAAAATCCTTTTCTAAAAGGTGCAACGTACAACAAACGTTTTATAAGTGAATAGGTAACGAATAAGTAACGAATAGGTAACAGGGTATTTACCGAGCGCTTGAACGGGTACATGCGCGCTAATTGGGTAATTTCATCTCTAAGAACACATTGTTACCACAAGAGACATGGAGACAATTAAAAATCCTTTTCTAAAAGGTGCAACGTACAACAAACGTATTATAAGTGAATAGGTAACGAATAGGTAACGAATAGGTAACAGGGTATTTACCGAGCGCTGGAACGGGTACATGCGCGCTAATAGGGTCATTTCATCTCTAAGAACACATTCTTACCACCAGAGACTTGAACACAATTAAAAAACGATTTATTTCAAGGTGCCCCGTATACCCCGCGCATTAAAAGCGAATAAGTAACGAATAGGTAACAGGTGATTTACCGGGCGCTGGAAAGGTTACATGCGCTCTTATATGGTCATTTCATCTCTAAGAACACATTGTTACCACCAGAGACATGGGCACAATTCAAAATTCTTTTTTAAAAGGTGCAACGTACAACAAACGTATTATAAGTGAATAGGTAACGAATAGGTACCAAATAAGTAACAGGGTATTAACCGAGCGCTGGAACGGGTACATTCGCTCTAATAGGGTCATTTCATCTCTAAGAACACATTGTACCACCAGAGACATGAACACAATGTGTATGTGCAAGTGTTTTCTATCTTTAGGTTAAGGTTTGGATTAAACTGAGTATCAGTATCAGTACTGGTGTTAATCCCTGACAGAAGGAAAGACAATCCGTCCTAACGGTCTACTCCTTACGAGTGTGTTGTTGTTTAATAAGACTACAAAATAATCCTCATTTTTTGTCTGTCGGTATAGAAGTTGAAGGATTTTGTAGGATATGACAGATGTAGATATATAGTTAAGATTAAGCTGAAACGTTGTTTTTTTTAATTGAGTTCTGAATGTCGACGATTGACTGTTGACGGTTAATGTCATTTGGACTGATAACTATAACGTCAACGACAAACAAGGGGTAAATTGATCTTTAATCTTGGTATATATGAGGTTTTTACAATCATGCACTGGGTTGATACAACAAATGGAAACTTTCAACCGTACCTTGACTGGCTATACAGCCCTTGCACAGTCGGTTGGGTCGATATCACTGCTGGAGGAGTTTTTATTCCCTGAGGGTATCACCAGCCCAGTTGTCAGCACTTCTATATGCTGACATGGATTATCATTAGTATGGTCATAACTTTAAAGTAACTGTTTACAAAACTTTTTTAAATACTAAGGCCGTGTTCACATTGACCTAAATGCGGTGTTGTGTTAGTGTAACTTACACGTAAACTAAACACAATTGCGTTCACATTGATAAAACTCAATGTCTACATCAGTACATCATACATGTAGTTTAAATCATGTTTTATCAACACTCAGTCGATAGTCAACGTAGGCCTTATGTAGGTTCAGTCATGGAAGTAATATTTGAATATTACTTCCATGGTTCAGTGTACACAAAACTAGGCATTTAGGACATACGTTTAACCGTGTATATATTTAAGGAGGAAACTATTTTTGAGGAAAATTGATATTTTTGATAATTATTAGTACAGTTCTTTACAGAAATTGTTGTCTAAATTTTACTCTTTTTTTTTTTGTTAAAAAAATTAACGTATTTTATTAACCCCTGATCAAGACTTAAAGCAGCATCATTGCCGAACCCACAAGGCAGCAACCAATTGATTTTCGGGGGGGGGGGGGTATCATAGTCATAAAGACAGGGGTAGTGGGGTGGGCTATGAATTTGTTTTTGAAAAAAAATGTTTCAAGTTTTTGGCCCTGAAAAAATATTTGTTTGTTTCACTCTCAGCTGCCACTATATATAATGCTAAAATTGATTTTGACTTGTCACCAAAATTTGTCATGAAAAACATCTATAGCCCACGCCCCCTCCCCCCTCCCCAAAAAAATGTTTAAATAGTTGCTGCCTAATTCATTTGAAAAGGTATTCCCGAATCGAATTGACGTACATAGAAATATTCGCCACTGGTCTTTACTCAAAAAACGATTCACGCATAAATGCATGACTAAAAAATGTGTGAGGTAAATGATATGTTTGTCTAGTATCTCAGATCCGTTAAATAACACTTATAATAATAAAAAAGTTACCCTATTCCTTTACCAAATACTCCTCGGAGTGGAAATACCATTTGAAATAAACAGAAAAGATAAAAATGTAGTGATCCCTAATATCTCATTCCTTTTTTTCGGCAGTAAGCACGCCGCTGCAGCTAACGTTTTCTAATACGTAATCGAGACATATCTAGTATATTCAAACTACTGCAAATTATAAAAATGTCTTTCATAAAGTAGCAAACACTTAACTTAAAGAAAGGGAAGGGTTATTTTTGTTTATCTGAGTCAGATTTTTTTTCTTCGCGCGTACGTTTTTATTCCGTTTTTTTTTATCGATGCTGGTGATCAAATACTTTTTTTTCAATACTATAACGTATGGGGAAACTCTTGATTCAGATGATTTTTTTTTATCATCTGTATGACCAGATTTATTTTTTTCAAATTTGGGATCGGAATATTTCCATATCCCTTTTTGAAGTCAAATGGTCGTTCCCTTACTGCTAGAAAAAGTGTCCGAAAACTTTGAATTCAGTTCTACGTAAAGAACATTTAAATGACATATAGTTTACAAGTGTGAACAAATCTTATGTATACAGGTAATTAAACAAGGTGTAAAGATGTGAACAAATTTAATGTGAAACCAGTGTCTATTACATTAAACTTATTGTAAATATGTTTACTGTACACGGCGTTTGGTGTGAACACGGCCTTAGTCTTTTCTACCTCCGGAATATATTACCTTAGCTGTATTTAGCAATACTTTTGTGAATTTTTGGTCCTCAATGCTCTTCAAATTCGTAATTTAAACTTTTTTTATTCGAGCGTCACTGATTTAAGTATTTTGTAGACGCAACGCGCGTCTAGCGCAAATACAAAATTTCAATCTTGGTATATATGGTGAGGTTTTTTTTATAATATGAGATAATATATGCGGATAGTTGAAACCATCGTTGCTTTTTAGAACTTAAAATTCAACTATAGACATATTAAGGCAATATTCATGGACTCTCTCCCAGGCGAAAAGCCACAGTCGACATTCACATTAGATCGTTTTGTATTTTTTCTATTTCGTTAACTGTTGCTACTATACACGTCACTTGTATCTAAACTAAATCTCGCGTGAGTTAAAGATTGAACCCGTACACAATCTTGTTGTTATATATAATGTTGACTGAACATTTAATGTAACAGCCCAGAGAGTATTTTTTTTTATATAAAATGAAATCTATTAGTAACCTCCATATATATTCCAAGAACTTTAGTAACATTTAGAAGGTTTCTATAGTATCCTGTCTGTCTGATACCTCGAGTAATTTATGTTTAAACTTTTGTAACAAAAAGATCTATATTAAAGTCTGGATCTTCTACAAAAAAAAATATCAACAAATTCTCTTTTTCTATAAATGCAATTAAACTATAAATGACAATGCGTTGCACGAAGTTTCCCCTTGGTATATGTATACAATGGTCCATCTCTATTGTTCATTATCTGTGCTGTTTTGAAACTATTGCAGTTTGAAGAAACGTAATTGACAGGCCACAGAAGGGGGTAATAAACCTTAAGTTTTTTAATATTCTCTTGGACTATTATACCATACTGTATCATTTAGTGTAATATTCCCAGATATTCTGAAACTTAAACTAGAGGCTCTCAAGAGCTTGTGTTTTCTTGGGTTTTTGAAATGATTATATAAGAAAAGATAAAATTTGGCTACAAAGTAACAACACTTTGCAAGCACATCAAAAGGAAAGGAACAAACCTGTTTGGTTTCATTCAATTCAGTGGTTCTCTAAAAGAAGAAAGTATGTATTTTCCATGGGTCCTATGTTAAACTATGTCTCCCGTTGGTGGCAATCTTGGATGATGGATCGGCTACAAAGTAACAAAAATACTTGGTCAGCACCTCATAAGGAACATTCATGCTGTTTGGTTTCATTCCATTCTGTGGTTTTCTAAAAGTTATCATTTGTATGCATTTCCCGTAGGATCCTTTGTTAAACTAGTTCCCCTCTTAGTGGCCATCTTGGATGATGGATCGGATACAAAGAAACAACACTTGGTCAGCATCTCATAAGGAACATTCCTGCTATGTTTGGTTTCATAACATTCAGTTTTTCTCTAAAAGAAGTCATTTGTATGCATTTCCCATAGGATCCTATGTTAAACTTAGTTATTCCCCCGACGGAGGCCATCTTTGATGATGGAATGGCTACAAAGTAACAAAACTTGATCAGCACCTCATAACGAACATTCATGCTATGTTTGGTTTCATTCCATTCAGTGGTTCTCTAAAAGAAGTCATATGTATGCATTTCCCATAGGCCGGGTCCTATGTTAAACTAAGCCCCCCGTTGGCGGCCATCTTGGATGATGGATCGGCTACAAAGTAACAACAATTGTTCAGCACTTCATAAGGAACATTCATGTTATGTTTGGTTTCATTCCATTCAGTGGAAGAAGTTCAAAATGTGAAAAGTTAACGACGACGACGACGGACTACGGACGCCAAGTGATGAGAAAAGCTCACTCGGCCCTTTGGGGCAGGTGAGCTATTTTTTTTTTATCTTGGTCCAGTCATGCCGCTTAAAACTTTTCTGGTGACATGATTGTCTGTACTCGGAGAACAATTTGTGGTGTGTATGGCCATATTTGCTAAATTTAAAAAGGTTATGATGAACCAAATGGGCTTATTACTATTTCCCGGTTTACCATCAGTACATTTTAGGGATAGTAATATACTAAACCCGGCAAATTTTAGGGTTCCCATAGATAGTTAACCTGGAAAATAGTAACAAGCCCCTGCAGCTGTACATAGACAACCCGCTTTCTTCTCCATTTTGTGCAAAAGTTTCTTGATAACAAAATGTCTTAAAACCTTTTAAATCCAAAAACCTCGTGCTAACTCACTAAAGTCGAGCTCGCCGTAAAGGTGCACTTGAAAATTCATATTTGTATTTGTAATTTAAAAACTTGTTCATTATTAGGAAATCATTTCTAGCACTGTATCATTAATATCATATCTCGTAGGACCACAATTGTGTAACATAAGAGTACACATATTGTCAAAATAAGGTCCTTTTAACTTGATTCCTAATTATCAGTATCGCTGCTGTAGTTGCGGTCTACTATTGACCTTTATTCATTTTCGGTCTTAGGTTAGACCACAAATATTGCAAAGGAAAGAAAATGGCTGAAGTTTATAAAGACTTACGGCAAAAGTTACAGTCACCTCACAGCAGCAGTGAAAAGAGAAAGAAGCACAGATCAGACAAAGACAAAAACAATTCAAAATCCTACTCCAAACATAAATCTCAAATCAGGGATGAGGGGGAAACAGAAAGAGAACGTGAATTACGTAAAGTTCATTCTGGGATCGAACAGATTCGCGTGTTCGATCAGGAGCAATGTTCAGAAATAGAAAACAAGATTGACTTGGTTGTAAAATGTGGTGATAAGGGTGGGTTTAAGGAGCATACACTAGATAGAGCTCCTTTGAGAAATAAGTATTTCTTTGGTGAAGGTTACACGTATGGATCTCAGTTGGAAAGAAAAGGTCCAGGAATGGAAAGGTTATATCCAAAAGGAGAAGTTGATGAAATACCAAAATGGATACATGACTTGGTTATTACTCCACTGGAAGCTGCAAATATAATCCCAAAGGATTGGGTAAATAGTGCCGTTATCAATGACTATATGCCTGGAGGTTGTATTGTTTCACATGTTGATCCTATCCATATTTTTGATCGACCTATAGTTTCAGTGTCATTTTTCAGTGACAGTTATTTGTGTTTTGGTTGTAGGTTTTCATTTCGACCTATCAGAACAACAGAGCCAATATTATGTTTACCAGTTGGACAAGGCTGTGTAACTTTGCTCAGGTATGTAACACTCAACAATGATGATGCATGTTTATACTTTTAATGGAATCAGAGACTTGTATTTGTAATGGGGGTACATACTCCCTCATGATGAATAAACGTAAAACAATCTTGCTAAATGCATTGATAGTAGTTATTGGCGCATGACAATAAAATTTACATTTTCTATATGATGTTAAAAGTTAACTCACTGCTTTTGATATATCACGTTTAATTCTTTCCTGAAGTATTGATACATTGTACATGTAGCAGAGAATTACACGTACATGTACATGAGACATCTGACAAATAACTATAAAGATATTTTGACAAAACACAATAAAAGATTCACCAATCTGATGCTATTTGAAGTTGAAAATGACTTATTGATGCCTGACAGTTGAGGGCATTCTTAATCACATATTTCTAATGATTTAACATTTATTTTTCAGTGGTTATGCTGCAGACGAGATCACTCATTGTATCAGACCCCAAGATATCAAAGAGAGAAGAGCAGTTGTCATTCTAAGAAGGTATGCTATATTTACTCACACAAGGTTTAAATACTCAAAACATATACATACATGTGGTATAAAAATATAAAAAAAAGATGTGGCATGGTAGCCAATGAGACAATTCTCGACGAGTCCAAGTGACACAGAAATTTGAAAATAACTACATGTATAGGTCACTGTACGACCTGTACATACATGTGGTATAAACATATATACATGTATGTAGGCCTTAACATACATGTACAATGTAGTATATGTATAGAAGTCATTTACATGTACATTTGCACATTGTATTGATTACCCCATTATGCATGTTTTGATGTTCATTTACTTCATTAAACAAAAACTGATTACTTCGATATTTTCTCATACTATAAAGAGCCCTGGTTAATAAATATGTTAATTTTTGTTTGATCGTAAAGTACAAAATGTAGTGCCATAAACATAATAATTTGTAGCTATTGCCAACAGACTTATGAAATCAGATCATACATATTGTCATTCTTGTAATTAAATTACCAAATCAATTAAAGTACATGTACCAGTCTGCGACGTTAAGCGGTAGCCTGAAGCCCGAGTCTAGTTTAAATAAGCTCGGACTAGTTAACGTCCACTGCCGATAGTCCGACCGGTCTAGTGCATATCTGTGTGCACTTTTTTAATCGTTATGAAAATATATCCTGGTATTCTAGATAGTAGATATTAAGAAGATGTGGAATGAGTGTCAATAAGACAACTCTCCGTCCATCCAAGCAAGAATTTGTAAAAGTAAACCATTATAGGTCAAAGAACCGTCTTCAACACAGAGCCTTGGCTCACAACGAACAGCAAGCTATAAAGGGCCCCTAAAAATACTAGTGTAAAACATTCAAACAGGTTACAATAGTTATGTAACTTGTGCATTTTGTTACTTATTATGTGTTATGTATCATAGGATGAAAAGCAGACAGATAGGAAATACCTCTAAAAAATTTCTCTTTAAAACCAATATTTAGCTGAAATATTCCTTGGTCTTAGAATAGTGGTAAAATGATAGTTAATGTCTATAGGTTGTGGTCTATTTATTATTAATTGTATAAAACCTTTTCACCAGCACTTTTTGCACATCTGGATAGAAAAAAAATACTTATAAGTTAATACAAGTATTTCATTGTATTTGAAGACAGCACTCACATGACCAATAAGAAAACTTACATGTACATAAACAAATAGCATTACTAATTGGTTATTGAATTATTTCTTATCAGAGTTCTAGATGATGCTCCACGCTTGCCAGCCGAAATTTCAAGCTCATCTAAGAAAAGAAAACATGCATCTGATTCCGATTCTGAGAGTGATGATGGTCAAAGAAAGAGTAACAAGAAGCATAAGCATAAAAGATCCAGCCATGATCACTACAATAGTAATGGTAGAAGGCATCGTAGTGGTTCATACTCCAGCGATGATTCAAATGAGAATCGTTCCAGTCACAAACATCGCAGAGAAGTGCGTTACCACAAGAAGTCCTGAATGGCACATTTTGCCTATAATTGCATATTTCCTGTGATTTGTGTTTTTCTGCATTTTTGAATCAAATTTTCACAACCACATTTTGCCAAGTTGTACATACATGTAACAAGCCTTCTATGTCATTTTAATATAACATTCATAATAACATGTATTAATGTACATGTATTGACCATCAAAGAAAATCAAATCATATTATTTTCTGAAATAATCATAAAATTTAAAGACAAAATAAAACTAATTTTTGTTTCCTGTTTAAAATTGCACTAAAAAGTTTTGATGAGATTTGGATGCTACAATTTTACTTCTTTCATTCAAAATTTGACCATCTTAAATTTTTATAGTGAATACAAAATCTGGGATTTTTACGTCAAATCGGACATATTTTTTCATTTAATTCACTTCTCCAAGATGTGTTCATGTAATAGATTAAAGTATTAGTATTGTAGACTGTATTCCCCCTCCTCTCTCCTTAAAATTAAAAGAAAAGATATGAAAACAAGGGGTTGTAAAGAATGTGTTTGAGAGACTGAATATATACATGTATATTATCAGTTTTTAGCTAAAAAAAAATCTACAAAAATTTAGGAACTGAACTAAAAGCCTAATTTGCATTTCATTGATTATCAATTATTAAGTTGGAGAATGTATTTTGTAATTTTTTTTTAAAGACTTGGCTTATAATTTTGATTTCACTGCATCATAGAAAAGGTGAACTTTTGTTCCTATACCGTTAATACTCATCTTTAAATCAAAACTAGCATGTCATTTCAGATCCTATAATTAAAATTTCTTCTTCAGATCTTTCAATGCCATGTACAACATGTACAATGTATATCAACATTATTTTTTTGTGTGGTTATATATTGGTTTGACCAATATAGCTTGGATATTTTATTAACAGATTTTACCTCAGTGTATGTTATACATGGTGCTTGTTCAATGTTTCTACATAGTTAAATATAGTATAGTAATTAATATTACCAAATTATTATTCGCTATATATAGTCGCTTGTTTTTAATTATTTGTAAGGTGGGAATAAGTGATAGCTTGACTTGATTATGATTTGAAATTTTGAATATTTATTATTAGTATGGCAACAATTAATTATAATCCTCTCTCAATGAAGGTGGACATAGTGTTTCATTTTTCTCTTGTATTTATCATGAGTATTAGATTTTGTCTTATGGATTGAAAAATGTATTAAAGAGAATCATGGTCAACAGTTTAAAAAAAAATGACTTGTGAATGTCAGATATTCTAATGTGATGAGTAAATAAACAGAGGCTTCAAAGTGAAATGTTTATGTATAAGCTTTCTTTTGACATGATTGCCTCTTACTATTATGAATAATAATTTCAATTTCAAGATCTTAAATAATTAATACAAACCTTGTTCGTTTATCTGTAAGTTAAATGACTTGCATACATGTAAACCTGAAGAAAGTGGTACATGTATTGATTGTCATTGTGTGTTATGTGAATTCTTACAATGCAAGTTTGAAGTTAATTAAAAGAAACCAAATATGTCTTATAAGAATTGAAAAGAAATTATTCCAAAAAAAAAATTATACATTTCAGATGTTACATTTGATCATATTCCTTAAATAAAACATGTTTTTTCTTCAAAAAATTTCAAGAGTCTTTTTCAGTTTTGTATTCTTTTACACCATATTAAGTTAAACATATTTGCTTGAAAAGGCATAAAATTATCAAAAATTAATGTGTTTTAAATACCAATTTGAATTTGGGTTGGTAATTTTCCCCAAATTAAGCTCATTGTTTCTTTGCTTGTAAAATACTGACTGGTATTCTTTTGTTGAAACTCATTAACGATTGCATTTGTTATTTTTATTTTGTTGTTTGTTGATTGTTTTGTTTTTGCAAGTTTTGAAGTTCAAATCTTACTTTTAGATATATTTCCTTAAAATGCATGCTTCAAAGAGCCATTGTTTGGGTATTTCTGCAAGATGTTTTTTCTACAATTGTCATTTGTTGACAAATATGTGGAACTCTCTGGGAAAAGCACTAGCTTAATTTATTCTTAAAATCTTGACCTTATTATCCTGTCACCAACAAACATACATTTTAAAACTTTCGTTCAGATACCTATAGTTCAGCTTTGCTTTGATGAGTATCCACTAAAGCAGATCTAATAAATAAAAAAAACACCCCTTTTCTGGAAAAGCTGTCCAAATGATCATCAAAAGTAAAATTTTACAATAAACAAGATATACATGAGTTATTTACCAATGGTTTCATTAAAAACAAGGTGACTTCTGATTTGCATGCTCTGAAGGGTATTAAAAGTGTGTCCTTTAATTGATGAGCTTAGTTACTAAATTTGATAGATTTTAATTATTTTTTGAAAATAAAACAAACTTAAGCATGTTATTAAGATCATATTTCCTTAATTCATTAGAATTATATATCTAGCAAATTATAGATAACAATTAAAAGTGTTTGAAAGTGCTGTAGGAAATAGGCATTAGAAAGTAAAAAAAAAAGAAAACCATCTGACATATATTTTAAAACAAAAATGAACCAAAATGAGATGCAAAAGACTATAAAATTTAGACTGTTTTTATTTACACATTATATTTGATAGATTTCAAAGCTTGGACACTTTGATGACATTTGCAGGAATAGTGACTGATAGAATATTTGTTTTGATATGGAAAATGTATCCTTGTTCTTAATTATAAAAAGGCCCTTTTAGAAATTGACCAAGTTAACATCAGAGCTTTGCTGATTGTCATTTAGAACCTTGGCCTTCATTATTTTTGTTCACTCTGCCTTGCCATCTATCTAAATATTCATGTCATGAAACTTTCTGTATCAGAGTTATCGATTAAACTAGTAGAAGATAGGGTTTCCAAACATTGTGAAAATAATTTGATCATTCTTTAAAATTTTCAACATAACTTAAAAAATGTTCCTTGAAAATTTTATGATTTTCAATTTTAAAATGGATTTGAATGCACGAAATATATCAATTAAGAATATTTAGAGGGAAAAACCTTATTCCCTTGTATACCAACTGTAGAGAAATGTTTCTTTGATGTTAATCAAAAGGAGATAAATTTAGTAAAAACCATTAAAACTATGAAATAACATTGACTTGTTTATATTTTAAAGTATATCTTGAATGGGTGGAATAGAATGTATTCAAGTCATTAGGCACACATAGATAGTATTGCATAAGGTTACAGTTGTTATTTCAATGACATTTGTTACATAGGCTACATCATATGACATTGAAGTATGTTTCATTTTTGAAAACTAACCATTTTTGATTTGGGTTTTAATTTAAGAAGGATTCAAATGAGGTTAAGATTGGTTATTAACATTTGTTAACTCTTATCTAATGATTTAATATTGTACTACAACAAGATTAGTTATCAACTAAATTATATAATGGCTTAAAGTTTTTTGATTGGCATAAGATTGTAAATAAGCATTTTCTTAAAGACACATTTGTAATCAGTAATTTTTTATTCATTATTTCACATAAAAACTAGAAAAGTTAGTGTATGATTTTGTTTGTGAATTTATAGTTATAAAGTTGGACAGAAATTGGATGATTTAAAAATATAATGGTTAAAGACAGATGGTACTAAAACGTTTTTGGAATTTGTTTATTAAATCCTTACTGCATACATCTGTAATTCAAGTTAAACCTTTGCTTATATTTTTAGACTGAGTTAACAGTTGCCAATTAAGTGTACAGTATTACTCAGAGAAATATATTAGTTATTATGATGCAAGAGTTACTTTGTAATGAGTTTGGTATAAGATATACCCAGTAGTCAGTTTATACTGTGAACTCTATTGTTATTTTTTGTTTTTTATTTTGTTAATATGAAAAATATCATTGATATACATATACACAGTGTCTGGTCCAAAAATACAAGAATTTTTAGAAAACAAAGAAAAGGAATTAGTAGATTATGGTTTGTGGCCCATTAAGCTTACCAGAGAAATTTTGTTTTGAATCAAATAACTTTGTGGATATGGCTTCACACTGTACGATGAATATCAATGATACTTATTTATAAATTTGGAACAGTCCTAGTCCATCAGTTTGTTGTATTCTTATTTGGTTCATATTGTTGATCAGATCTGGTTATGCTTTATAGATAAATATAATAAAAGTGGAAAATAAACACTATATATTAAGTTCTTCTTATATGAAACTTTTGTGATGATACAAATTTGTGTTACCTTTCATACTGTGATTACTCTCTCAAACCAATTTACAAATGTTTGTATATCTTATTCCGTTTGGCACTTCCGCTAACCTTGGTCGGGAGAATGTAACTTTGTGAGCTTCAAAATTTTACATAGATATAGGAAAATGTGTTATGAGTGCCAATGAGAGAACTTTTCATCTAAATAACAATTTATAAAAGTAAATCTTGATTATTTGCTTGAATAATGAGGTTTCAAATTTAGACTTGGGCAATTTCATTGGCATTAAAGAGTACATATAATAGTTATCAAAGGTACCAGGATTATAATTTGTTTCGTCTACATAAGACTCATCAGTGACGCTCAAATCAAAATATTATAAAACCAAACAAGTACAAAGTTGAAGAGCATGTGTGATTAGCTATATGCTTTTAACATTTGTCACATGATCTTGGTTTAACTACCATACTCAGAAGATCAATCTCAACCTGATTGGATTATATTTTCTCAATTAATATGTGAATGCCTAAAGATGCTTATGGCGTGAGTATAAGGTTTCATTATTGGTTGTTTCTCTATTATCTCATTTTCATGTTTTGATTGTTGGCTATACGCTTGTTTTCTTTTGTGGTTAACAAATAAAAAAAACCTCTGCAACCAAAAGGTTAGTATGGACTAATCTTTGAAACTTATCAAAGTTATCAAAGGTACCATGATTATTATTTAATACGCCAGAATCTCGTTTCATCTACATAACTCATTAGTGACACTCTCAGATCAAAATAGTTATAAAGCCAAACAAGTACAAAGTTGAAGAGTATTGAGGATACAAAATTCCCCAAAAAGTTGTGCCAAATACGGCTAAGGTAATCTTTTCCTGGGATAAGAAAATCCTTAGTTTTTCGAAAAATCTATCCCTTGGGTATCTTGTTCCTCTTATAAAAGAAATCCAGCTAAACCTTGGCAAAATAGAATACTGAATAAATAAAAGTGTCTTATATCGAAAATACTGACGAAGTTGCAGAAAATAGTAGACCGGACAAAAATGCTGAGATTGTAAAGATGTATGATAACCAATAAGACACCTCTTCACAAGAGACGAAATAACAACTGTAGTTCACCCTGCAGCCTTCATTAATGAAACAAACATCATACCGCATAATCTTTATAATAGGCCCCTAACAATCGTACAATGTCTGTCGGTTACAATACACCATTAGATTTTATAGGCGCAGCCATTTTATGAGCATAACATGGTATTCAGAATTAAGAGAATGGCGAATCCTGATTGTTCGATATGTGTGCCTGTTATTTTTGTCGAGCCTTCGACTTTAGTCGAACAAGCGAGACTAAGCGATCCTACATTCCGTCGTCGTCGTCGGCGTCGTCCACAAATATTCACTCTGTGGTTAAAGTTTTGATAACTTTCTTAAACTATACTGGATTTCTACCAAACTTGGACAGAAGCTTGTTTATGATCATAAGATAGTATCCAGAAGTAAATTTTTCAAAAATAAAATTCCATTTTTTCTGTTTTTTACTTATAAATGGACTTAGTTTTTCTGCGGGGAAACATTACATTCACTCTGTGGTTAAAGTTTTTAAAATTTGAATATCTTTCTTAAACTATACTGGATTTCTACCAAACTTGGACAGAAGCTTGTTTATGATCATAAGATAGTATCCAGAAGTAAATTTTGCAAAAATAAAATTCCTTTTTTTCTGTTTTTTGCTTATAAATGGACTTAGTTTTTTCTGCGGGGAAACATTACATTCACTCTGTGGTTAAAGTTTTTAAAATTTTAATAACTTTCTTTAACTATCATGGGTTTGTACCAAACTTGGACAGAAGCTTGTTTATGATCATAAGATAGTATCCAGAAGTAAATTTTGTAAAAAAATAAATCCAGTTAACATAAAATACAGTCTGCACTTTAAGTTTTTAAAACATTTATTCGATTCATAAACTATCCTGAAATGTATACCAAACTTGGACAGAAGCATCTTACAATCAAAAGATAGTATCAGTAGTATTGATTGTTTTCCTCATTTTTGTTGAGCCTGGGAGTTACAGCAAAAGTAGGCGAGACACTGGGTTCCGCGGAACCCTTACGAATTTTTTATTATTAGAGACTTCGTGCACTCTGCTTTATACAAAAGGCAAAATAAAAATTATTCCGTAGACCTAAAGGCACTGAGATGACAAGACACGTATTTTTAAGGGCAAAATTGATAGGCATGGGAGATAAGTACAAAATACGCTAAGAAAAGCAACGCGAACCTATATTTTTTGGACCAAAAAATACTGTCCTAATAACTTTTCTTTGATTCTAGCAAGGTTTCAGTAAGAAAATCAACTTTCTAAAGTCTGTATCTCGAAAAAGGCTACCATTGTCGCCTATGGGGAAATTAATTGTTTATTTCAATCTGTAAAGCCAGCCAAGGTAGTTAAAAACTTCCCATCAGCATAAAAGACACGGAATGAAAAACAATGCAAAAAGAAAACTAATGGACTAATTTATGAACAAAAGAAATGAGTATGATATAAAGCTTCAAACGACAATCACTGACTAACAGGCTCCTGATTTGGCACAGGCACATACAGAATGTGGCAGAAATAGACTAGATTAAACTGAGTAAAACAATGCTCTGAGGGAAACCAGATGTTATATAGTATTTCTTTAAAATGAAATCTCGATAGGAAATTTGCCCTCAGGAAGAACTGGAGATAAGTGTTGTGAGACTGGTTTAAGACTCTCTACCAGTGCAAAAAAACACCAAGTAATGTCATTGAACTACGAACTTACTTCGTCTGCTTTCCATTGGAGTTGAATAAAAGTTGATGGCAAAAATGCTTTTTCACAGGATTATAAATTAATTAAAACAGTATTTGACCGAGGTTCTCATATCATTAATTGACAAGTAGACAACAAACGCAAACTACATAATGAGCAGGCATCAGTGGTTGTACTGCTGAAAAGGACATACATCATTTACTAGACTTCTTCTTCCCTTTATCACTTTTGCTTTTCACCTGCGGAAGTGGAAGAATTTCAAAAACCACCAGACATTCTGATGTGTAATATGAATGTTAAAGTTCTGACTTATAGTACTTATTAGTGAATTTCTTTTCTCGTTGGACACTTGGAAATACTATGATATTCTACCAATTTTTTTGAAGTTTTCAAGCTACAAGACAACAATGTACTTTTAGAAACTATAGCTTGTTATTCGGTGTGAACCTAGGCTCCGTGTTAAATGCAGAAACCAAGAAAAACCTTCGCTGTACCAATGTACCCTTCGCTGAATGATACCTTTTGGAACCGCTAACCAGTGTCTATAATGTGCTCTTGATTAATTGTGTAGTACTAGTATTAGTTGTCTTATCAAATGACGAATTTCTCTTCCGTAGAACATATTCCACATGTTCTCCTCTTCCACCTTCTGTCCTTATGTCTTGGGAAGGTTAGGTTGAGGTTTGAGGTACCCAAGAGTTAATATGTCCAGACTCTGAGGATGATTCATACCCTAATATGTATCCTTTAACTTTAGTCCTGGTATATATGATGAGTTTTTTTTACTAAACATCAGCCAAGCAAATTGTCAGCAGGTGCCAGTACATGGCAAGGAGTAGACATTGCTACGTGACATTAGTTCACTTATACAAGGGTAACTGTTTCCTGCCAATCAATATCACTGTAAGGAAAGAGCTCTCTAGCAGAATCGAAAGAAAAGTCTCAATCATTTGATTAGAAATTAGGTGCAACCTACAATCTTCATCAGTTTCCATATTATCAGTACCTGCATTGACTCTATACTTGTTTGGCTTTATGCCTTTTTAATCCAATCGTCAGTGATATTACCAGACTTTTAAGTTGAAACGAGCGTCTGGCGTATTCAATTATTATCCTGGTACCTTTGATAACTAGTGACTTCTGTGCTGGTAATAATAAATTCTGTGAGAATAGTTTAATGGTTTTGTTATTGTTTGTTGTTTCTGTAATTTCAATACATTTCACATATGCAATATTTGTCAGTATAGTCGCGTTACTCGTGATTCGTCTACAGTGTTTTTGTCTTATGTCTTATGTTATAAGTTATTTTTATTAGATAATTAATCCGCTATTTCATATTTTAAATTCACATGTTACTATAAATGCACAGGATTTTTTGTTAAAACATAGATTTGAGGAGAGGGCGTGTTTTTCAACAGACTGTCGACATTCCAATGGGAACAAACTGTGCCCTCTACGTGTTGACTTGTTTCTTTATTATTATGAGGCTGACTTCATGCAGGAACTTCTAAGAAAGAAAGACAAGAAGTTAGCAATATCCTTTAACTCTAATTTCCGCTATATAGATGATGTTCTTTCACTAAATAATTCAAAATTTGGTGACTATGTGGAACGCATCTATCCCATCGAATTAGAGATAAAGGATACTACAGATACAGTTACGTCGTCCTTATATCTAGACTTTTGCTAAAAATTGACAATGAAGGTCGGTAAAAAACAAAAACGACAAAAGAGATGATTTCAGCTTTCCAATTGTGAACTTTCAATTTCTAAGTAGCAACATTCCAACAGCACCTGCATACGGGGTATATATCTCTCAATTGATACGATATTCCCGTGCTTGCATTTCCTATCATGATGTTCTTGATAGAGGGTTGCTGCTCACAAGGAGGCTATTAAACCAAGAGTTCCAAATGTTGAAGCTGAAATCAGCCCTTCGTAAATTTTACGGACGCCATCACGAGTTGGTAGACACAAATTCTATCGGATATGTTCCTTACGTTTGCCATGTGATTATGGACTTTCCAAATTGATTTTCCTCTGAGTTCAGTATTTTTGTGATTTTACTTTTTACGTCGTAACTACAATTCTCTTCCCTTTCATGAATGTGATCTACCGAATTAGACTATTTACCGGATTTTTTTTTATCACATAAGCAACACGACGGGTGCAACATGTGGAACAGGATCTGCTTACCCTTCCGGAGCACCTGAGATCACCCCTAGTTTTTGGTGGGGTTCATGTTGTTTATTCTTTGGTTTTCTGTGTTGTGTCATGTGTGCTATTGTTTGTCTGTTCGTCTTTTTCGTTTTAAGCCATGGCGTTGTCGGTTTGTTTTGGATTTATGAATTTGACTGTCCCTTTGGTATATTTCGTCCCTCTTTTTGATTTAGAAGAAAAATCAACATGGTTAGAAAATACAAATAATTTTACCATTTAAAACTCAAACCCAGTTTTATATTCTTGTACGTGTCTACAAACTTATCTATTCCATTTTTATAAATAGACCTGTCATGACATACATAAAGGCAACGGTACTATAGTTATCAAAAGTACCAGGATTATAATTTTATACGCCAGACGCGCGTTTCGTCTACATAAGACTCATCATTTGTTCAAAAGTCATAAATTGATTGAGATAAAAGATCATAATACAAACTGGGTTAAAAATAAAATCGAGAGAAACAGAATAATTATATGAGGAAAACAACAAAACAATAGAGACACTGCTGAACTGCAACAAAAACATTCGACAATGCAACAAACATAGAAACAAACTATTAGATAACAAGTGCCATATTCGTGATTTTGTACGGGACATTTTAAGAAAAAAAGGTGGATTAACCTTGTATAGTGGCTAGCCAAACCATATGTTTATGTCAATGTTATATACCGCAAAAATGACAACAATACATGACAGGAATACTGTACAAATAAATGCAAGAACACACAGGACAGAGAAATACATAATATAAAAGCACATTTTTACATGATAACAACATAATGAAAACAAATATCTAAAATAAACTTAGGATAGTACAACAAAAATTTGTAAGGGTTCCGTGGAACCCAGTGTCTCGCCTACTTTTGCTGTAAATCAATCCCAGGCTCAACAAAAATGAGGAAAAAAATCTATAAAAATATTCCTCTTGATATACTATCTTATGATTGTTAAAAGCTTCTGACCAAGTTTGGTAAAAATCTAGGATAGTTAATGAATCTAATAAATGTTTTGAAAACTTTAACTGCAGACTGTATGTAATGTTAACTGGAAGAAAATCTAAGTCCATTTAAAAGTAAAATACGAAAAAAATGAATTTATTTTTTTACAAAATTAACTTCTGGATACTATCTTATGATCATAAACAAGATTCTGTCTAAGTTTGGTACAAACCCAGGATAGTTTAAGAAAGTGATTAAAATTCTAAAAACTTTAACCACAGAGTGAATGTTATGTTTCCCTGCAGAAAAAACTAAGTCTATTTATAAGTAAAATATGGAAAAAATGGAATTTTATTTCTACAAAATTTACTTCTGGATTCTATCTTATGATCATAAACAAGCTTCTGTCCAAGTTTGGTAGAAATCCAGTATAGTTTAAGAAAGTTATTAAAAATTCAAAAAAACTTTAACCACAGAGTGAATATTTGTGGACGCCGCCGCCGACGACGACACCGACGACGACGGAATGTAGGATCGCTTAGTCTCGCTTTTTCAACTAAAGTCGAAGGCTCGACAAAAACCTCATAATAGAATTACGAATTGTGCGTCACACAAAATATAGCAACGCCACAAAAAAGTGACGCCACGGGTTAATGTCTTATATTTGGATATAATTTAAGATTAGATTGGTAATTATGTTATTTGATGTTTTTCATAATAATTACAACGAACTTAACATAGAATTGTATTAGTAATTGTGTAATAAATTATATTATATAACTATGTGGTTTTTCTTCTAAATCAAACTGTGAAATACAAAAGTCACTTTTTTATACACTTGTGTGAAGCACAGCTTATATTTCGTTTGTGGTGTACTGTCGTAAATTCATGGAATATGTCCGTTGTTATTCTATGGTTTACATGATGTAAAAGAGGGACGAAAGATACCAAAGGGACAGTCAAACTCATAAATCTAAAATAAACTGACAACGTCATGGCTAAAAATTAAAAAAAAGACAAACAATAGTTCACATGACACAACATAGAAAACTAAAGAATAAACAACACGAACCCCAGGTGCTCCGGAAGGGTAAGCAGATCCTGCTCCACATGTGGCACCCGTCGTGATGCTTATATGAAAACAAATCCGGTAAATAGTCTTATTCGTATGCAGGTGCTGATGCAATGTTGGTACTTAGAAATGGAAAGATCACAATTGTTTATCTGTTCTGTATTTGTGTCACGTAATTTTGTCATTTCAGTTGTATTTTTTCATTATCATATAAGCGGGAGATTTTTCTAGCCATAAAACCAGTTTTTCTTAAAATGTCCAGTACCAAATAAAGGCAACAGTGTACTAAGTCAGAAATATGACAGCTGTTATCAAATAGCCCGTTTCTATGTATGTTCAGTTGACGTTTGTTTTTGTTGCAGCTCAGTGTTTCTGTTGTTCCGTTGTTTTCCTCTTAAAGATGATGTGTTGTGACCCAAATTTGTTTTCAGTTTCACGATTTATGACTATTGAACAGTGGTATACTACTGTTGTATGTATTGGGGTAGATAATAGTAGTTCAAAATCAACATTGACCAATAATAGGCTACACGCATTAAACATGAAGGATCTGAACAACAACATAATATACAACTATATATACAGCCGGTTAAACGCATATGTTGTTTATTGGTATGTCAATATCTACTGAACTTTAAATATGATTGAGAATAAGTAAGATAATCTTATTAACTGGAGCAACAGGTGTCAGGACCTGTATAAACCTTTCATATTTACATCCATGTACGAGGCAACTGGTATGGATGACTTTGAATTTTGACTTCGAAAGATTCATCTGAGGTGATGACTGGTCACAAGAGAGAAATATAACTATAATGGTTAGACAGAAACCATAAAGATCAAAACGTTCCAGATATACCAAATCTTCAAAGAGGTAGAAAAGAACAAAATTGCCAACTGACTCCTTCTAAGAGATTTTGCCCTTTGATGACTATATTCAGTAATCTATTTTCGTCAGTTTTTGATTATCATGAAAACTAAAGGAAAAAGACGAAACTTTACAAGCAAACTTGACCAATAAGACAAGACCCGCCTATAGTTAGCTTTGCATTAATTTTCAACGAGTTAGTACCCTTGGAATAAAGATGTTTATCTATTTTTTTTTCTGTTCACATTTTGCTGTTATCTAGAAAATCGCATAGAAAAGTAGGAATGTTTAACAGAAAATTTCCAACAGGATAAATACGCCAATCAGTTCAAAATGTTAAGATGTCTCTATATAACAATTGGTACCTTTAACGGATAGTTATTATCAAATTTATCTTCTACCGGTTCTAATATTGAAAGATAAGACAGAAACACTAATTATAATCACCAATACACGATCTACAAAAAATTAACGACACAATTTAACGACAGTTTAGGCGTATATCAACTCCCTGTAAATGATGAGTTGATACTTGACAATTTTTGAAATCTGTCGGAGTAAAATATTGAATTCTTTTCTTGTGCAATAATATAAAAAACATTTGTCTTTCCAATCTTCTTGATTACTAGTCTCTCTCTGTAGCAATATTGCAGCAATGCTTGCCAATGGAAAATAAATCTCCCGTTTGAAGTGGTGACATGCCACAATAGGGGAAAATATCTAACACTTCTCTAAGACTGAACAAACCAGGATTAATCCAACATTTTCTACAAAACAAAATGTCGGTACCAAATCAGGAATATGACAGTTATTCATTCTTTCGATGTGTTTGATATTTTGATTTTGCCATTTGATGAGGGATTCAGTTTTGAATTTTTCTCGGATTTCAGTATTCTTGTTGTTTTACTTGATGATACGATAGTTTGAGAGTTTGCGTATCTCTATCATCATTTCTTTGACAGAGTGTTGCTGGTTATAGTGTAACAAATGAACAAAGAATTCCAAATAAAAATCTGAAGTCGAACATTCCTTTGAAAGTATTATTGACGGTATCGGGTATTGTTATGAAATATCACTATGGCTATATTCCACTGTTTTCCATGATATACTATGTGCTATTTTAATTTTAATGGTTTTCTTCATATTATCCGTAATTCTGTAAACAAAGTATTTTTATATACTTCCACAGCGTTTTCATGGTTTATAAGAACATTTTGTCATTTGAAATTGGTTGAGCCCGACCAATAAATTGTCAATCAATATCGATAAAATACTTATAAAACAATCGGGAACACATTTTATATTTATATATTATACATAAACAGGTATATAACAGTTGCAGTTAGAAAAAAAAAGGTATAAAAAGTTTAAATTTTATGTTCTTATTTCCCTTGTAATAAATGAATGATACATTTATTTTTTATCCACGAATTATTGGATTGTTGTAATCCTACAGAAAAGTACATAAATCAGACTGTTAGTTTTCTCATTTGAATTGCTTGTCATTTATAGAAACCTTTTATAGATTGCTATGCAGTATGAGGTTTGCTCATTGTTGAAGGTCGTACAGATACCTATAGTTTATTGTTGCTAAGTCTTGTTGTTTATGGTATATAGTGGTCACATTGGCAATCATACCACATCCTTTTATTTTTTTTATATACATTGTATTACATTATTGTAGACGAAACGCCTAAATTATAATCCTGGTACCTTTGATAACTATTTACACCACTGGGTCGATGCCACTGCTGGTGGACGTTTCGTCCCCGAGGGTATCACCAGCCCAGTATTCAACATTTCGGTGTTGACATGAATATCAATAATGTGGTCATTTTAATAAATTTCCTGTTTACCAAACTTTGAAATTTTCGAAAAACTAAGGATTTTTTTATTCCAGGCATAGATTACCTTAGACGTATTTGGCACAACTTTTTGGAAATTTGGATCCTCATTGCTCTTCAACTTTGTACTTGTTTGACTTTATAAATATTTTGATATGAGCGTCACTGATGAGTCTTATGTAGACGAAACGTGCTTCTGGCGTACTAAATTATAATCCTGGTACCTTTGATAACTATTGCACAAGCTCTACAAATTAACTTGTTTCGAAATTTGTGAAATCTGCTACACAACTTTACTACTTTTGCCTGTCCATTCAATATGAGTAATATTAAGCCCCCTTAATTTCTACATTATTTATGTGCCAGTGTTTGAGTGGTTGTTGTTGGTTGCTGCTTGTCATATTTGGTGTTGGTTTTTTTTATCGTCAATTAGACATCTTCAAATTGTTTTCTCTTCTGAAATGTTTTACATTTTATCATTTCCGAGCCTTTTATACTTGATAAACGGGATTAGTTTAATTTATTGCTCAAAGCCATGCGTTTATCTACCATACATGTTTTCATACACTTCCGTAGGTGGATAGTTGTCAAATTGACAATCATATACTCCATCTCTTTATGATTGTATATCTAATAATTACATTAGATGTAAGTTTCATTATAATACGTTATTCTGATTGGCTAACATGTTATTCCGTAAACACTTGCATCAGACAATAACATTTATCATGCATGATGACACGAGGTCCCACAAAAAAGTGCACATGTGAATTAAATAAAACTGGATAAAAATCGTGTTTTCATGATTTTAGCTAAAAAAATGTAATTATAAGTATTGAATACTTCTTTTTGAAACTTTATAGGGTTGTAAAAGCGTTGACCGTGCGTACATTTTTAGAATGAAGCGCTTCCGCGCTTCATACAAAATGTACTTCGGTCAGCGCTTTTACCACCCAATAAATTTACAAAAAGAAGCATTCAATTCTTAAATAAGTTTACATCAATGGGAATATGGAGATTTAGGACAATTTTATTTTTTTCCACGCATGATTGAAGTAAGATAAATAAAGGCAACAGTAATATACCGCTGTTCAAAAGTCATGAATGGATTGAAAAAAAATCCGGGGTTTCAAACTAAAATCGAGGGAAACACATCAACTATAAGAGGAAAAAAACAGAACACTTTAGTGCAACAAACACAAACAAATATGCAACATCATATATAGAAACGAACTATTCGATAACAACTGCCATATTCCTGACATATTCAAAATACATTGCATACAAACGTAAATGGAATATTTATTTAACTATATGTGTAAGAAGATCTTGTTAAAATATGTGACACCACTTCTTACTGTAACATGACATAAAAGGATGTCAAGCGATAGAAAATGTGCAGATGTCTAAATTTGGCAACAGGGACAAGTAGTGAAGTACACTTCTTATTTAATGTCCCTACAATCAATAACTTCAATCACTATAAAAATGTTTGACAATTATTTGAAACTTGAGTTACATCACTGTTGACGCTTCGATCTTTGGTATCAATTAAAAACAAATGCACTTTTTATTATAGCTAGGTATTTAAATCCAGTGTAGTACAACATAGGACAATTTCTACGTTATTTACAATATTTTGTCAGTTTCTATGTACCTGTCCATGTTTGAGTTAAAATGGTATTTAAACATTTCAATTCAATGACAAATATCTCAAATTAAGAGTTTTCATTTCAACATTTAATATCAATTGACAGAATTAAAGTTTGTTTGTATTTACGATCCTCTATTCTTTAAATTGAAATTCTAACCTTTCTATTTTTTCTGCAGATTACTGAAGCGGAGACTAACGGTTTTAGATTGGGTATTGATACCAGTAATAGTTTTTCCTTTGACCAGGTAAACTTGTGGTATCTGTTTACACGGTAATTTTATACAGGTGTAATACAGTCTCTATGTACATAATTATGATAGGATAGCACAGAGCAAACAGTCACTAGGAACAGAAGGTATGTTACTGACATTGTACTTAATGTTTTACACCTTTATTACTGTTAACACATAGTTTATGTCTTAATAGAAATTATACCATATCTATTTCTATTTTTTGAATGAGAGTTATTATTCTGTTGCTTTTGTTTTTTTTCCAAATGGTCAACACATAAGAATCTGATTATTTTGATGATAAATTATGTATTTATGTATCTTGAAATTCCGAAGCTAGAAGAAATTGACCAATTAAAAAATCGGTTCAACTTTGTATTGACTTTCAGTTTTAAAATATTGAGACGGACATTCACATCCGAAGTCCTTTAGAACAGTTAATAAGAAATAGAAATTTGAAGAAATAGATGATATGAAACATAAAAAGATGAATAAATACACAGATCCTAGACACTTCTATTCACGTATGAAACTTTATTTGGGGTGGGGGATAAAAGTAAAAGAGCGTCAAAAACATTTATCGAAAAATTAATCGAGGAATTAGGGGAGTATTTAGGGCAAATTGCAAGAGCGGGTGATATCAAGTGTAATAACAAAAATACCGAACTCAAAAGGGAAATTCAAAACGGAATGTTCTTCATAGAAAGCTAGTTCAAAAGCTAAAACAAATCATACGAACAGAAAACAACTGTCATATTCCTGATTTGCAACAGATATTTCCCGATGTAAAAGGATTTTTTTATTAGAATGTAAATGAATTGTGTAATCTAAGTCGTTAATTAATTCATTTAGAAATAACATGACTCTTGGCAAAGTGTTAATATGATTAATTTTCTATGGAATAAAAGTTCAATTTACCTATTACAGTACTTAATAATAAGTACTTTAATTCTACTTAAACTTTCAATAGACTTTAATATATTTTTAAGAGGTCTCGTATCCATAATATGTCTTATTTTGAAATTTAATGCGTATATTGAAATCAAGGTTGAGAGAATTAAGCATAGTAGACATTAAGGATTGATCGATATAAGTTTAAGAAAGAATTAGACCGTGTTCGTACATATTCAAGTGATGATATGAGATGGTAAAACAAGTGATTGTAGAACTTGTTGTCTTACCAGAAAAAAAACCCTTCTTAAATCCCGTCAAGGCAGGAGTTTCATATGGCACCCATCATTACTGAATAAACACAATAACAAATTGCAGTGTATTCCGCTGAGGCACCATATAGAAATAGTTTGTATGTTTTGCAAAGAACAAATCAGACCAAAAATGATCTATGTTTACATTTTTACTTGGAGCTCAACATCTTGGTCTCGTTATTACCACGGTTGGTTGAGTTCGAAAACCACTGACACACCCATGGATATGTCCTGCTATCTTCTGTGCGTTCTGTTTTTATGCCTGATTAGTTAGAGTAGACTACCTGGTTGAAATATGTTGTTCTTGTTATCTATATAGAAAAGTAGATGATTGATTGCTGATGAGAGAAAAAATCCTATGTAAACAATGCACCTAAATCAAATATGGTATATAGCATCCATCAACAACCACTCACCAAGGACTCACGACTAAGAATAGAGACATATATAATTCGATAAATAAGTTGAAGAACTGTAAAAATGGTGTAAATCGCCAGGATGAATACAATCTTTAAAATTATTCTGAAAAGGCTTTGCTCATAAGATCGACAAGAAGCACACGAAACAAAAGCATTAAAAGGGAACACCTATGACAACCGCAATTAAAAGCTAGTTCGAAGCAGATTACATCAAATAAATAAATAATCTTTTCTAAAACTAATATATCAATCATTCTTACCAGACGTTTTATCGTCTAAACTTACGTATTTGGCACAACTTTTTGGAATTTTGGTTCCTCCAAACATTTCAGCTATAAAACCAGGTTAATCCACCATTTTCTACATTTGAAAATGCCTGTACAAAGTCCGGAATATGACCGTTATTGTCCATTCGTTTTTGATGTATTTTGTCATTTGATTTTGCCATGTTGTTAGGGAATTTCCGATTTGATTTTCCTCTGAGTTCAGTATTTTTGTAATTTTACTTTTTATACTTGTTTTGCTTTGTAACTATTTTGATCTGAGTGTCTCTGATGAGTCTTAATTATGTAGACGAAACGCGCGTCTGGTGTAACAAATTATATGCCTTCATATTGCTTTTAACATATTCACTTCCTGATATTATGAGTGTGCCTCCATATTAAGACGCAACTCGGTTATTACATCAAACCATGCATATATATTTTGGTACAGAAATGAATACAATCGTTAGATCACTTCGGAAAATGCTTTACTAATGAGATCGACAAGAAACGGAAAAAAAGTATAAAAGGACACTACATTTAATCCGCCATTTATTTTTATTGGTATGCTTGTAGTTGTTTTCTTATATCAAATTATTTATATAACACTATTTTATTATCTAGGGAAAGGAAGATAAAAGGCAAGCATGGGACTGCTTAAAAAGCTTTTTGAAGAACTTCCAGATGACGTCATCTGTACTCTCTGTAACGAAGTTTTCCTCGACCCAAGGGTTTTGCAATGCAACCACATGTTTTGCAGCGCCTGCTTAGTACGCAGAGCTACACGATTAAAGGCTGATATATGTTCAACATGCGAGACACCTTATCATGGGCCTTCTTGTAAACAAGCTGACGAGGCTTTCAAGCGAAAACTACTGAACCTTAATGCTATATGTAACTACAAATGTGGCATGAAAATTAAAATGGCGCAGCTACCAGAACATCTTAAAGACGAGTGTCAACAAGCACCAGTGCCGTGTCCTAATGCGATCAAAGGGTGTAAGAAAAAGGTGAAGCGGTGTGATTTGAATAAGCACATTGACGAATGCAATTTTCGAGTAGTAACTTGTGAAGCATGTGGACATGTAACTATTTTCCAAGACCTTTTCACTCACCAAAGTAGAAAAAAATGTCTAGAGCGAAAGCTAAAACAACAAGTTATAAGGGAGTTAAGACATGCTCATCAGGAAGTAATAAACCACAGGTCAAATGTCAAGAGAGATCATATACGCCTAGACATAGAACAAACCAAGAAAGTAATTCAACATGCCCGTTATCTGCAAGAACGAAAACAAAAACTCCATCAGTTACTGCTTTCACAAAACAATAATGATGCCATAAACAGTGAATCTGGAGACAGTTTTTTCTTAACCGATTTAGAAGAATTGAAAAACAAAGACACTTCATTAACATCAACTCCTGTTCACTCTAGATCTACAGTTGGATCCCAGCAGTGTGATAGATGCCTTAAGCATTTCTTCCCTGGAAAGAACCATGGAAAATCTTGCCGTTGGCATGAAGGGGTATGTATTAATATCGAAAAAAGAATTAATTATGATCGACCATCTAACACATTGATAATTGTTAGAAAAACAAACTTAACAGTTCAAATACTACCTTCTGATACTATGTTTCGAGTTGCCGAATGACAAACCATTCAATTGTTGGTATCAGAATAAATAAATGGGACGATTTCGAAATAGATGCAAAATTAAGAATTTGTCCTATTGTGACAGTTCTATTGTTTATTTTAAATTTTAAGTAACAATAAGTAAAGTCACAAAAATACTGAACTTGGAGGAAAATCAATTCGGAAAGTCCATAATCCCATAGCAAAATCAAATAACAAAACGCATCAAAATCGAATGGACAAAAACTGTCATATTCCTGACTTGGTACAGGCATTTTCAAATGTAGAAAATGGTGGATTAAACCTGATTCTATAGCGCTAACCCTCTCACTTTAATGAAAGTCTTATCAAATGCCGTTATATTTACATTGATGTGTTAGATAAACAATAAAATAGTCAAAATATGGGTACATCAGTCATCATCGTTTAACAATTTTAAAAGGGACAATTTAACAGAACACAAAAACATCTAAGAACTACGAATACATTGATTGATGTGAGTGTCTGGCGTCAGAAATTTTTTATACGTCATATAAATTTGTCGTTCAATGTGCATACAAACAAGTTTAGAATTTACATAGGCAATGTTAGCATACAGGGTCAAAAAATCAAAAGTATGAAAGAATAAATTTCAGAAATAGACCGAGATTTAAACTAGTCCATAAGTTATTTATAGAATTTATAAGAATCCAAAAATAGTCGATTCCACTACGCGATTGAATGATTTTGACGTTTGTGGTTCAACGTATATAGTAATTCATAATAGAAATATATCATAATGACATATAATAGGACAATATTTCAACAACTTTCATGTTGATATGACGGCTTTGATAAAGCCTAGCGAAGATAATTTTAATTATTTTGTGGTTGTTGGAAGAAAACTATTCATTACTCTATTGGAGTTATTGCGAGGTTTCATGCATGTGTAGAAATGTAGGTACAATGCAAAAGGTATTTTAAGATACCAAGGGGAGAATCGAAACTCATTCAGTACAAATGTGTCACATCCTGGTTCTTACACAATGATACTAGTTCTGTGATAATTCGGGTTAAGATACCACAAATTAAATAAGAGAAAGAAAAAACAAGTATAAACTTGTGTGTATCGTTTTCACCAACAATACATACTGAAATCACCACCACTATAAGTCTTTTATGCAAACTATTTTCTCTAACGATGGTATGAATGCAGGTGTTAATTAAGATGTATCTGTCAAAGATACCCAGAAAGTTAACACTGGCAATGTTTCATGGCTTTATGATTAATTTACAAATAAATATACATATTATCTGAATGGCATAAACTTTATATAAAAGATAACGAATGGAGTACCTCACATCACCCCGGTTTTAGTGGTTTAAGTGATGCTCATTCATTAGATTTCTATGTCGTATTGTGTAGAATGTTGGTTTTCTTTTTGTTGTTTTTTTGGGTTTTTTTAGCAAGGCATTGCGAGTTTGTTTTCGCCTAATGAGTTTGACTCACACTTTGATATTCATCGCCTCTTATATTTATAACTCATCCGGAGAAAATGCTTTAAAAAATGAGACTTTACCCACGTTTAAAAAAAAAAAAAAAGCAGATAATGTACGAATATCGAAGAGACAACTATCGGCTTGAGGGCGAGAACGCAAGCAACTGATCAAAGACGTTTTTATCACTCATGTCAATTTGATTATTTACAATTTTACAGTAACTGTTATAAGTGTGAGTGTGTGGTTTTATCAATTTTTGAATTCGGACTGTTTTATTGAAAGATATCCCAGATGGATTCTCTTTGTAGATCTAAAACTTGTTTACATAGATTTAAAATTTTCATTCTTTTTCTTTTCATGCATTCTACAGCCTGTAAGTATATGTTTATCTTATTCAAAATAAGTAATTATGAGCATCTTTATTTAGTTATGAGGTTAATTATCTTATCATTTTCAAATTATAATCCTGGTACCTTTGATGAACAATTTCATTTGTTTTATTGGTTTCTTTAAGTATGTTTAAACTGATTTCCTGCCATTATCAAACTTATTTCAAACAGATACTAGTATGCTTTGTCTGAAGTCTCATATAATGATTCAAGTAACCCATATACATTTAGAAAACAGAAGTGTATCTATAATTTTACCAAACACAGATTTATATATTTTACTAGAAAATTAAGCGTCTGTAATGAGAATGTGTATGAATAATACAAGTCTTGGTAAATCATTACATATGGTCTGACACCACAGTTCTTTCGTAGTGCATTTCTTTTAGACAATAAATGGAATTAAAAAAAAAAGCATCTGCGCTTTTTCAGTGGTATTTTTACAGTGTGTGGTACTACTTTTGGAACAAATCATATTAAATTTATAGAAAACTTCATCCGCTCTAACTCAAAATATGGACAATTTTATGTAACGGGGATCTTGAATTTTTTTGACAGGTTCCAAATACCTAATTTTTAACCTTTTTAAGATGGACCAAATCACTACTTTACTTTAAAATGCATGACCCAAATTTCTTCACAGTGTAATGTCATCCACCTACTTGCTATTTGAGGCATAAAAACATGAATAAATACATTTGGAAGAGAAATAATAATAAAAAAAATAATAGGCAAATAACACACTGTCCACACTAAGGACTAAATCAAGGTACGATAACTGTACTCCCGGACCATATAACACTTGGAACTATGATATCTACAGATCAAATGTGTGTTTATACATCCAAAACACTGCCATACCTTGATTGGTTGTTGATGTTAATGCCACTAATATTAATAGCACTATTGGCTATATCGTTGCGGTCAGTTATCATTTGGTGGAGGAAGCCGGAATGCCCGGTGCGAACCACCGACCTAACTGTCATATTTGTCAATTAGAATCGGAGTCAAACGTATCTGCCACATGAAAGTTCGTTCTAACAACCTGAGTGTTGACAGGCTAATCATTGCTGTAGATAAACTACTTGAAATTCGGCCACTCTTCTTCCTAAAAAAAAGAAAACTGAGTATGCATGTCACAATCAATCGAGGAAAAGAGGACGGAAGAATAGCTACACCATCTTATTTATCAGTCGTCATCTGTGATTCAGAAATTCCAAAACTGCCAAACACCTCATCATGGCGTCCATAAAACTTCAATACTGACAAAAGGAATTATTAGTACAATAGCTTTTTCACTTAAATAGAATGTAACCTAGCATATTATCTTGCTGGAAAAGAACATGCATATAAAACAGTTGGATTTCTAATAGTCTTTAATGTAATATTAACGTGTATTTTTTTCATGTGACTCGATTTGGCGACCTATACAGATTGTAAGTATATATTTTTTTACAAAACTTTTATAACTTGTCTTGTGTAAATGGTTATAACCATCTTGTAAATTGTTCAAGGAAATTTCCATCTGACAAGAGAATATCACTTCAAGTGTACTCGCTGAGTAAGTTTAGTTCTTTAACAATACGGGAGACACTATAGTGATAAAGGACAGAGAGTAAGATGCTCATGAGAAAGATTGATAAAAGTATAAAGAAACCTTAAATGAAACTCTACCGTCAACATATAATACTTATGTCACAATTTTGCATTTCCATGTTCACTGAAATCTGGAATAACTTTCTATAAAGGTATATGCTGAAAAATGGTTTTGACCCAGATTTTGCGTTTGACTGAAAATGGACATATTTGTAAGCGTTTCTGTGTGTGTTACATTTTTAATTAACGTTCCTTTGTGTCGTTTGTTTCCTCTTATATTTATGTGAATTCAAATTAATATAAGACGTGCCAAGGTACTACTTTTCTATCTCAAATTCATGTATTAAGTTTTGATGTTATATTTGTTATACTCATCGGACTTTGTCGAATGCTTAGTTCGTTTCTGTGTGTGTTACATTTTAATGTTGGGTCATTGTTCTCTTATATTTAATGCGTTTCCTTCAGTTTTAGTTTGTAACCCAGATTATTTTATATCGATTTATGAGTTTTGAACAGCGGTATACTACTGATGCATTCATTTGGCATTTCAAGGTGTCGTATGGACACACACTCTAACTTTTTCTTTGCACGATTTTTTTTCCAATGACCGTAAAGTAATTATCAACCAAATTGTCCCAGTAGAGTATATTGTATGAAATATTGTTATACCAAATTTAGGTAATAAATCATATATTTTCTTTTTCATATCCTTCTCTGAACAGGTACCGGTAAGTCAATGTAACAGTAATATTATCAATCAAGCTCGAAAAATTGTGAGAAGTCCCGATTGGAAAAAAAACATATATAACACCACTGCATCTCTTTAATACAATGATTTCGCTATAGTAAGATCTCCATCTCCTAAGCATGATGATTAAGAAGCTAACAATTATCAATTAAAACTAAGGCTTTATAATCTTTAAGAATATGTATAACTTTAAAGTTTTCGATATTTTTCTGGCTGGATACGCTATTTTTGCAAATAAAAATGGTATGCTAACTGATGTCTCTGACAACAAGAACTGTTATTAAAATTTATAAAAAGTCTTACAAACAGTCACAAAAAGAAACTGATAATAATTTAATATGACTGGCAGCGGCACCCAATTACTATTTGCCTATAACCTGTTATAACATCAAATGTTGAAAAGTCAAACATGACGTGCACACTTATTTAGATGTTCAATAGTTATCAAAGGTACCAGGATTATAATTTAGTACGCCAGACGCGCGTTTCGTCTACATAAAACTATTCAGTGACGCTCATATCAAAATATTTATAAAGCCAAACAAGTATAAAGTTGAAGAGCATTGAGGATCCAAAATTCCAAAAAGTTTTGTCAAATACGGCTAGGGTAATCTATGCCTGGGAAAAGAAAATCCTTAGTTTTTCGGTAAATTCAAAGTTTTGTAAACAGGAAATTTATAAAAATGACTACATTATTGATATTCCTGTCAATACGTGTCCTATATCAACAATAAAGTTCTTTGGAGATACAAGAGGCAAATCACTTAAGACACGAAACACTCCTAACTGCTAAAATTATGAAATATCTATCGAGGTCAGAATCCGTACACCAAATCAAAAACAAAGGGTGGATTTACTTAATCAACGTTGGTTTATTGATTGATTGGTGTTTAATGCCACTTTCATCTCTTGTGTTGTTTCGTGGCGGTGAGGTTTTGTTTTGTAAAGGAAGCTGGAGTATCCAAAAAGAACCAAAGACCTTCGTTTAGAAAATGATAATCTAAATCAATTAAGATTTTAGTCGAACGAACTGGCACCTGTGGGATTCAAACTTACAATCTTACTCCAGACTGATGCATTCGATTACCAAGACTACTTGACCAACGAGCCACTCGATCAACGTTGAAGTTCATAGTAAAATGAATAGGAAATTGACTGGTAATTTTAAAAGTCAAAAGCATCCTCCTTAAAAGGAAACGATACAAGCTTTTGTTGTGGGAATTTGAAAATGCATAAAGTATACATTTGTGACAAAAACTTTATGATGGGTGCCACGGGTACAAGTCAAATCGGCACCTGGTTAAATCGACACCTGATCAAATCGGCACTCAGTATAGTCAAATCGGCATCCAAAAATATTTGATATTATATATATGTATAACATTTACTAAATTTTATCATCGGTATAAAGACATCATTCGTAAATATAGCTCAACATGCAGACTTTTTATACGTTCAGGTATTTCACATCCAATTTTTTATGGAAATATTCTTTATAAAGCACAAATGTGTCAGTATTCACCTCAGAAACTTACAAAACCTTTGAATAGACTTATTAAGAAGGGATATAATTACGATACTGTTGTCATGTCATTAAAGATTGCATATTTTGGCGTTAATATTGAGTCACTGATAAGGTCTTTGCGGCGGAACTAAACACATTTATTCTAAAAACAGTTGTTGGCATGACACGGGTTATGTTCTTCTCATATATGTTATGATGGTATGATACTAAACCCCTAACGGGAAGGATTGTGCCTGATGTTCATATGATGAAATCATAATCTTTCAGTCAGTTTAATTGAAGTCTGGAGCTGGCATGTCAGCTAACTGCTAGTAGTCTGTTGTTATTATGTATTATTGTCATTTTGTTTATTTTCTTTGGTTACATCTTCTGACATCAGACTCGGACTTCTCTTGAACTGAATTTTAATGTGCGTATTGTTATGCGTTTACTTTTCTACATTGGTTAAAGGTATAGGGGGGGGGGTCGAGATCTCACAAACATGTTTAACCCCGCCGCATTTTTGCGCCTGTCCCAAGTTAGGAGCCTCTGGCCTTTGTTAGTCTTGTATTATTTTAATTTTAGTTTCTTGTGTACAATTTGGAAATTAGTATGGCGTTCATTATCACTGAACTAGTATATATTTGTTTAGGGGCCAGCTGAAGGACGCCTCCGGGTGCGAGAATTTCTCGCTACATTGAAGACCTGTTGGTGAACTTCTGCTGTTGTTTTTTTTATTTGGTCGGGTTGTTGTCTCTTTGACACATTCCCCATTTCCATTCTCAATTTTATAAATAATTTTAAAATGTATAAATTCATGATCTATTTTGGGGTTAGTATTTTATCATGCATTACATCATTAAAAAGCATCAAGCAGTTAGAAAACATAGGTTAATTATTTAAAGTTTTCATAACATTCTATGACTGATGTTTTGGAAAGTTTTCTTTGGTGCCACATGTTGAGCATGGTATATTTCAGTTACACCTGAGTCCACCCCATTTTTGGTTTCATGTACATTTGTAGTTTAGCACTAGAATAATTTTAAGATAAAATGTAACATAAAATTTAGTAAGGATGTCTTTTTAAATGTCTAAGATTTATTCTTTTATTTCATATTCCATTGAATCTGACTGACGAAACAGCTTTTTGTGAGTAGTTTTAACATTCAGTTACATATCATATTTGCCAAATACCATTAATATGTAAAAATATACAATACATGCAATTTATTTTTAAGAAACAAATGTGCGATTTGTACAATTCTAAATATTATTCAACAAACATTTTTACAGTAAAAAAAATACATTTTATAAAATTGGAAATATAATCTGTAAATAATTCAAAGTCTCTCGGTGTAACAAGACTTAGTACGTGTAACTGTCTATCAATACAATGTAACTGACATTTTTTTTTTTTTTCATATGCTGTTCTAATAAATTCAACAACAGGGGGTAAGTTTTTATTCATTTATGTGAACTTTTTTTCAATCATATTTTAACATATAAAATTCAACTTACGTCAAGTGAAATTTATATGCAAATCTTTTTAAGATTAAAATGGTATAATAAGTACAGAAAATGTACGAAATTTGTAAGATTTCTGAATTGAATTTACATATTGAGTTTGTTGAAAACATCATAAACAGAAAATAAAATAAAGAATATACAAAAAGTCAAATTGAACACAATATGCTTTCCAACAAATATGTTAATCATACAGGAGTCGTCTTATAATTCTTGTCGAAAATGTCAAGCGTCGACTATATAACAAACTAATTTAAATTCGCACAGATTTTATACATTTCCTCTGGTACGAGTCTAGTGTACATGTAATTATGTTTTATGCAACTTGCAGTTAAGCTGTAATTGAAAATGCTAGCTCAAATTTTAAAGATGAAATACAAAATGCATGTAACTAAAACTCTTGGTTATGATCCTCAAACAAAGGTTAAGGATTTGGAAGCTTAAATAATGACTTCCCAAATCAGAGGTAAAAGGGCAATACATGAACATAGTATACTAGTCGTTTATAGAGTGATCTTTATTTGATAGACAACATTGTAAACCACCGGTTAGTTTGTTCCTATAAATATTAACAGCAGGTGTGTATCGTGGTTTTAGTTTGGCATATTTTGCTTTGAATGGGTAAATTAATAGGGTCCTGGTTCAATGTTTATATTGTCTATACATCCTCATCCTCTTACCCCATTTTCCTTATGCTATTATGTGGTTGATTTGTCAAAAACTACTCGTAGAGAAACGGGAACATATAATGATCGATCCTAAATGTGAATGTTTAAAAACAGTGATTGTACGATTTTACCCGTCATGGGATTTATTCTTATCTGTTTCAAATAAGAGATAGAAGATGCCGGCATGTGATGAGGGATAACAGTTACCAGAAGTAGTCCACATACCACTTCAAACTGTAACAGTTGTTAAGTTTACAGTATATTGTTTGATTGTTAACATAGATCTATTATATATGAATTTCAATTTAACTCTTTTCTTTTTTTCATATCATCTGCTGTTCAACATAACTACCAATCAGGGTGTAAGTATTAATTATCCTCTTTCATTATATTCAGAATTTACTATTGTTTAACAGACCACCATTATCTTATCACTAAAGAACATTATTTCTCTTGGTACTATTATTTGTGGTACTTTTCACATAAAATAAAATTGAGAAAGGAAATGGGGAATGTGTCAAAGCGACAACAACACGACAATAGTTGCAGACAACAGCCGAAGGCCACCAATGGGTCTTCAATGTAGCGAAAAACTTACATGAAAGTTTGCATTTGAAACATGATATTTTAGCTTTTTTCTCATATGTTTTTACCATCTACTATATTTTACACCATAGAAATGCAAAATGATCATTCATAGGTAATAATTATACTGAAAACATTCGGTCTGATTAACTGGGTTTTAGTTTCTCCAGATTTTCTTTGAGATAAATTTGATATTTGATCAGATACAACTAATACAAATCGTTTATAACATGTTGAAAGTTGAAAATCGAATGTTGAATGTTGAAAACGAATGTTGAATGTTAAACACGAATGTTGTATGTTGAAAACGAATGTTGAATGTTAAACACGAATGTTGAATGTTGAAAACGAATGTTGTAAATCGAATGTTGGAAACGAATGTTAAATGTTGAAAACAAATGCTGAATGTTGAAAACTAATTCTGAATGTTGAACGAATCGAATGTTGAAAGTTAAAAATCAAATGTTGAAAACGAATCGAATGTTGAAAGTTAAAAATCAAATGTTGAAAACGAATCGAATGTTGAAAGTTAAAAATCAAATGTTGAAAACGAATCGAATGTTGAAAGCTAACAATCAAATGTTGAAAACGAATGTTGAATGTAGAAAATCGAATGTTGAATGTAGAAAATCGAATGCTGAAAACGAACGTTGAAATTGAATATTGAACCAAAATGAAATATGTAACCAAAATTGGATTCTATTTACAGACATGTCAGTTTTGTGGAAAAGTAGACTATCAGCCTGGATGCATGTCTGGATATCATGAAAGCGAATGAATTTGGTGAAACTTTGTGAGAATTGCCTCCTGTTGAAGAAAACTATTGATATCAGCATTACTTTTTCTCACTCTAGAAACTTACTTTATTTACTTACTTTATATATACCTCCTAATTGTTTGTATCTATTTATTAGTTATTGTTCATTCATATTATACACCTATATTATTGTTTAACATAGTTGCAAAATAATAAAAAAATATTAATGTTATTGGTACCATTATCTTTAATTTTCCAAACTCAACATGACATCACATATTGTAATTATATATATGTGGTCCATCTACTTAAATAACCTCATCAGACGCACGTTTTGTCTACAAAAAACTCATCAGTGAAGCTCAAATCCAAAAAGTCAAAAAGGCCAAATAAAGTACGGAATTTACAGATACGTTCATACCATAAAATAAAATTGAGAATGGAAATGAGGAATGTGTCAAAGAGACAACAACCCGACCAAATAAAAAAAAAACAGCAGAAGGTCACCAACAGGTCTTCAATGTAGCGATAAATTCCCGCACCCGGAGGCGTCCTTCAGCTGGCCCCTAAACAAATATATAGTAGTTCAGTGATAATGAACGCCATACTAATTTCCAAATTGTACACAAGAAACTAAAATTAAAATAATACAAGACTAACAAAGGCCAGAGGCTCCTGACTTGGGACAGGCGCCAAAATGCGGCGGGGTTAAACATGTTTGTGAGATCTCAACCCTCCCCCTATACCTCTAACCAATGTAGAAAGTAAACGCATAACAATACGCACATTAAAATTCAGTTCAAGAGAAGTCCGAGTCTGGTGTCAGAAGATGTAACCAAAGAAAATAAACAAAATGACAATAATACATAAATAACAACAGACTACTAGCAGTTAACTGACATGCCAGCTCCAGACTTCAATTAAACTGACTGAAATATTACGATTTCATCATATGAACATCAGGCACAAAATTTCCCATAGTCTATTTTCAGTCAGGTAACCCAATATATATCTTGATGTGCCCTGTTATTGTCTTAAAGTTGTTTATTTTTTATGACGATATTGTTTCACAAATTATGAAAGTGTTAGTTAAACTGCATTGTTGTAAACTGAAATATGTTAACAACCTGTTGAAAGTTACCAACCTCAGTGTCAATCTCCAAGGCAAAAGAGAAACTTTACTTATTTAAGAATTAAAGAATTCCACTCCAGCCATTGCATTCAGTGAGGTGTTAGTTTTTATACTCTGTGGAAGACTTCATATATACTTAAAGATGAATAACAGGAATAAAATTACTGTTACATTTCTTAAGGTTTGTCAAGTATATGTAGGGGTTTATGGTAAATATGTATACATCATATCGATACTTTCACTTTACACAAGTGTTCCCCATTACAATGTAAAAGACAAATTGAAAGAGTTGGTAATGCTTAGTTTCATAAAAAAGAATGGCCAATGTAGATACAAGTGTCTTGTCTTAGGGATGGACAAATCCTACTTTGGAAAAAAAACTTCTGATTCAAACAAAAAATTCTATGAAAATGACATTGTCAAGATGCTTGATTTCTTGATTTACAATATATGTTATGTTTCACGGTTTGGAAGACGTGTTTTCAACAAACTATTGGCATTCCCTTGGGAAACAATTGTGTCTCCTTCCTTTATTTTTATAAGGCTGACTTCAAGCAGGAACTTATTAGGAAGAAAAAAAAAGTTATTAATATCATGTAACTTTACTTTCTGCAATACAGATGATGTTATCTCCCTTAAAAGTTAAAAAATTGGTTTGGTAACTATGTTGAATGAATCTTTCCTCTTTGTGGCATTTTTATCATTTGTGTCTGTTTGTTGTGTTCACACATCATTGTCAATATAATGGAATTTGATGTGACTGTCATACAAGTGAGAGGTTTAGCTAGCTATCAAACCACGTTTAATGGACCATTTTCTACATAAGAAAAAAGGTCTGTAATCAAGCTGTGATTCTGTAAGTTGATCAGTAACTCTCCGTTTTGAATTTTTTTCTCAGTGTTCACTATTTTTTTGTGATTTTACTTTTCCCGTTAACATAAAGGTAAAGGATACAATAGATATGGTTAAGTCTGTCTCATATCTAGACTTGCATCTAGAAAATTGACAATGAGTGTAGGTTGAAAACAAAACTTTACGATAAAAGAGATGACTTCAGCTTCACAATTGAGAACTTTCCATTTCTATGTAGCAACATTCCAGTAGCACCTGCATATAGAGTATATATCTCCAACTTCATACGTTATTCCCAGGCTGTTATGGAATATCCCTTTCACAGATGATTTCGGATATGTTAATCATGTTGTAACTACAATCATGTTCCCTTATCATTAATTTGGCCTACCGAATAAGACTACTTATTGGGTTTGTAATAACATGGGCAACATAATGTGTCTTTAATACCCTTCCAAAGCACCTATGATCACCCCAGTTATTGGTAGGGTAAGTGTTGCTTAGTCTTTAGTTTTCTGTGTTGTGTTGTGTCTTGTATACTATTGTTTGTCAGTTTGTCTTTTTCTTTTTTAGCCATAGCGTTCAGTTTATTTTCAACCTATGAGTTTCAATGTCCCCCTCTGGTATCTTTCGCCCTTCTTTTTCAAGTAATCTAAAATAATATGTCAGCTACTACATTTGAACTATACATGAAACTAGAACTGTTTGTTAATTTGTTAAGTAGGAATTAATCTCCTACATCTAGAAGCATCCTACCAAATGCACATCTCTACTCTACATGGATCTAGTAATGTACCAAGCTTGGTTTACATACGACAATACATATCATAATTATTATTCAAGATTTCCTTTCTTAAAATCCAAGGCTGGAAATAAGGAAAACATTTGTTAAAGTTTTTGTACTTTTACACATTTATTTCAAAGCCCTCCTCTTTTTGTGTACATGTCACCTAGACGTTTTCTTTACAATACAGTTCAGCTTGTTTATCACTTTGTATACAGCAGTAAAGAAACTATTGTTTGGTCCTTTAAGCTTTCCATTTTCTTCTTATGTAACACAATCTTTCACATCATCACATTTTTATACCTGAATCAATCTTATATTCACTTAGTTTGCTAAAAGCATGACTGTTCATCTAACTGATTCAATATCAGAGGTCATCAACTTCATCTAATGTGTACTTTAGAATATTGTCATGACCTTGAAACAGGAAGTAACCAGAAAACTTTTGACCTTTTAGATACAGTGGAAACCATAATCTATCGTCAGGCCACATCTTATCAAATGGAATGTTAGTGGTATCAAACCATTCAGGTCTCATCTCTGAAAATAGATAAAAGATGTTATTACATATTGATATATTATGAATATAGTGGTTCAATGTGTTTTCCTCATAATTTTGAAGGAATGAAACTTATTTTTTTTGATAATCAAAATAGGAAAAAATTCAGAGGTAAATAACTCAACAAAAGGAAATCTGAACAGAAGCAATTAGCTACAGTCTTCTATCACAAAACAGCCAGATAAGGCATTTTCCAATCTGGAGATAGGGAGATATATCTATATATATATATATGTTGTTTGTGCTGTTTTTAGACCCTTCTACAACGAAATTTGTTTTACATGCACACATATAAAAATTGTGGTTTTTATCCAACGCAATCATAGGTTTGAACGTAGTTTTTAATTTAGACTTGTGTGTATATATATATATATTTTCTATAGATAATGAACTGTGTCCTTGCTTTTTGGTAATCTTTTACATAAAAATATGTCTGTACCAAGTGTGTGTAACAAGTAATATGAGTTGTTTTCCATTTATTTAATGTGTTTGGACGGTTAATTTTGCCATTTGTTTCTGGACTTTCTGTTTTGAATTTTCAAATAGTTTGGTTATTATGTTATTTTACTATTTACTGATGTAAAATATTTCATTAAAGGTAAAAGCAAGACTCAAAACGAAGTGGTGTCGGGTGAGACAACAGGATAAGCGTCTCAGGGTATGCATGCATCAACCATGTGAACAAATATAAAATATCTTTGTGAGGAAAATGAATTATGGGATAGAATATGAGCATGTACCTGAAGATTCTTCTACTGTACCAGTAAACTGTTCTGTTGTAAACACATGGACTTCCAATAGCTGTGGTTCTCCAACAAATTCAAACTTCAACAAACCTATCTTCTCCAGGATATTACTAACCAGACCACATTCTTCTCTTAACTCTCTAAAACATAAAATATCTTGCCATAAACTGTGGAAATATACTAATATTTAAAGAGCTTTAAGTGAGCAAGCCGACTTACCCTCTCACCTCCATATAAAAGGGAAAAGCATTTAATGACCTGATGGCATAGTTTTTTCTGCTTACCTTAAAGTATTCTTCTATTTATTTGTTCTTCAAAATTTTTTCTGCTTACCTTAAAGTATTCTTCTATTTATTTGTTCTTCAAAACAGTAATATTGTCTTACACAAATCTATTTTAGTAACATTGACCTTGAATTTAGACAAAATCCTTACAAATAGAGACCTCCCTCTCATTGTATGTGACAATAGATCCAAGTAAGGTTTCAATCCCATATTTGTTATTTGAATAAGTATCTAGAAACAACTCATCTGCACAAATTGTATTGTATTTTAAGTAACTCTGACCTTGACCTTCAAGATATTGACCCCTAAATCAATAGGGATATATCAGTATTCGTAAAAGAGTATAAATCTGAGTAAAAAAGCTTGAAAAAGCCCATGTGCAGTATATGCATTATCATCCATACACCATGATTTATCTGAACAAACCTTGGCAATTTTTTAGAAAATTTGCCAATGACCTTTGAGATCAGAAATTGATCAGGAAATTTCTCTCATTATATGTGATACAAATACGGTTGCAATACCAATGTTGTATTTGAATCAGCATCAAGAAACCATTTTTCTGCACACATTTTGACCTTGACATTTGACTCATTACCAATAGAGATCTTTTTATCAAATGTGATCGCATATCCAAGTACAAGTAAGATTGCAAAACTTCTATACAGTATTCAGAAACTGGAACAGAAAATAACTTACAGACTGACAAATGGACTGATTTCTGTTCCAAAAACAATATACCACTTTTACTTTAAATTTGTTTTGTGGTGAATAATTTGTAGCAAGAAAATTTAATTGTATAGGACAAACAGAGCTGGAAGTCAAATTAGTAAAGTCAGTTAATCTGAATCTGAAATTCAAAGTATGACGGTAAGACAAGAGTTACACCACTTTTCCCTATTTTGGTTACAGCTGGAGTTGACCATTATAAATGTAAGGTGATATGTTAATCGTTATTGTTAAATTTTTGTAATCCTATACTTCAGGAAACAATGACATACACCTTTTTTGTTAGCCCAGTAGGTTCTTAACTAGCATCATTTTTGCATCATTTCCCTAAATTATATCAGAAGTCAGACCTCCATTAGATTTTGAATTTATGCAAATGCATTAAATGGTTGTCTATTATTGTTTCTTGAAGTAGAAAATTGGAAAAAATAAATGAAAGATAAACAAATGCTGACAAAAGATCAATTACATTTGTATACCTTTTTGCACCATCAATAATAGTTTCTTGCTTTTCTACTTTTCCACCAAATCCATTCCATCTGCCTTCACCAAATCCTCTTTTTTTCATTCCAAGTAAAATTCTTTTTCCATCCCTAACTAGAACAAGTGTCAAGATTTTGTTCATCATTGCCTAAAAAAGTTCATCAAATATACAAAAATGTTTAGTAATATTTCCAGAAAATGGTGCATGCTTTAAATCTGCAGACTAAAGACTTTTGAAAGAGAAAATTGGTAAAATTGGCTGTTCAATGATCCATATGAAAACCAAAACTACAATTTTTTATGTCTTCTTTAGAACCTTGGTATCATTTCCATGAAGTTATTTTGGTGCTCATCTAATTCTGGTATCAACTACATGTATATCCAAACAATGAGTTTCTGAGCGATTTTACCAATGTACAAGTACATGTATGTAGATTGTGAATACAATTTGACTAGATTTGACTGGTAGGTCATTGGTGAAAAACATCACTGTACATGTTATATTCTTTGGATTTATTTAGTTTAGTGGGTAACACTTTTCATCAATAGAGAAAAAAATTGTTATTCCATAGAAATCTGATTTTGTGGTTTTTCCTTAGCCTGCATACAAGTCTTTTCAAAAATGTATACTTTATTAAAATCTAAATTTGTCTTAGTTTACCCACAAAAATAGGTATTCCATTAATAATAATGAATCCACAGTAATGTAAATAAAACATGGTGTAATAAATGAAACAATATACAACAAGAGGCTCTCAAGAGCCTGAATCGCTCACCTTAATTTTTTTGGTTAAATCTCTCATCAATGATTATTTTGGCTTTTCAATTTATTTAAATGTTCTTTGAATCGTCCTATTTTCTTTAAAAGCAAAAAAAAAATAATAATTTTTTCCTATGTTCTATTTTAGCCATAGGAGCTATGTTTCTTGACATACATGTACAAGGAAATAAAATATAAAATTTATACTAGATACTCTGAAACTCATTTAGCCTAAGTTTGGCTGAAATTGATACAGCAGTTTCAAAGGAGAAGATTTTTTAAAGTAAGTCAACATGATGAACATATTGTGAAAAGTCTTTAAAGGGCAATAACTCCTTAAGGTGGTACCCAACACCTGGACTAAAATTAATTTGGCTCGTTTAATTTTCATAAAAATTTTAACAAAGTATTTACTTTGACACTTTAACAAAAATATAAAAAATTAAAAAATTTTGAACCAACCGTTTTGTCAGAAAAATTACACTGGTTATTTAGCAAATTGACAACCATGAATTTTGATCTTTGAGAAGCTTAATATTCCATTTACAACACAATGTAATTAAAACGTTTAGCTGATTTTGTAGAGTTATCTCCCTGTAGTGTTAGGTACCACCTTAAGGGGTCAATTGACAATTTTGGTCAAATTGACTTATTTGTGGATCTTACTTTGCTTAACATTTTTGCTATTAACAGTTTATCTGCATCTATAATAATATTCAAGATAATAACCAAAAACTGCAAAATTTCTTTAAAATCATCAATTCAGGGGCATTATACCTGAAAAACCAGTTACCCAATTCAGCTGAAAATTTCAGGACAGGTAGACCTTGAACTAATAAATACTTTAACTTCTTGTCTTATTTGCTCTAAATGCTGGTGTTTTTGAGATAGATATAAGCCAAAAACTGCATTTTACCCTGTTTTCTACTTTTAGCCATGACGGCCATGTTTTTTGACGAAATAGAAAATAAAACACAAACTTTATTTTATACACCCTACTGATCATTCAGTTGAAGTTTAGTTGAATTTGGTTGAGTAGTTTTAGAGGAGAAGATTTTTTAAAGTAAGCAAATATGATGAACAAATTGTGAAAAATTGTCATTAAAGGACATTTGACAATTTTGGTCATATTAACTTATTTGTAGATCTTACTTTGCTGATCATTTTTGCTGTTTACAGTTTATCTTTACCTATAATAATATTCAAGATAATGACCAAAAACTGCAAAATTTCCTTAAATTACCAATTAAGTGGCAGCAACCCAACAATGGGTTGTTTGATTCATCTGAAAATTTCAGGGCTGATAGATCTTGACCTTATGAACATTTTTACCCCTGTCAGATTTGCTCTAAATGCTTTTGTTTTTGAGATATAAGCCAAAAACTGCATTTGACCCCTATGTTCTATTTTTAGCAATGGCGACCATGTTTGTTGATAGATCAAAACTTCAGATACAATTTATAAACTAGATACCCTAAGGAACATTCAGTTAAAGTTTGGAAGTATTTGGCCTAGTAGTTTCAGAGGAGAAGATTCTTGAAATAGTTTACGATGACAGACAACGACGACAGACGACGACGAACGCCAAGTGATGGCATAAGCTCACCTGGCCCTTTGGGCCAGGTGAGCTAACAAAACTAGATTAAGGTCTTTCCACCCAAATTCCAATCAGACCAAAAAAATTGATAACTGAAATTAGCAACGAACTCAGAGCTTCCATTGAAATTGAAGTAGAAGTCTCAATTAAAATTATAGGCGGCTGTAACATGTGTTCATCGAAGCCGGCCGCCCACCAAGCTGTAAGCTTGGTGACTTACACTGGAACTAACTGACATTTTACAAAAATTTGAGTTAAGACATAAAGTATCTTGTGTTATATTAGTGTGTAAAGGAAAATAAAATTCTGAGACAAGTGCCTGTGGTCTTTCGACCAAAAAATGGTAAAGACCTAAAAAATATCAACTATCTTCCCTGAATTTGATGACAATTACTATGATTGTATAACAATAGGGGAGTTATTTTACTGAGACTATGCTATAACAAATGACGGATCTTGAAAAGGGGGATTCAGGTGTTGGAATCCCCTTTTTAAAATGATCAATGCATTTAAATGGGGACATGTATTTGGAACACTGCCTTTATCCTGTTTTTTTTGGAACCTCCCATCTCTTGAAAAAAATGCTGGATTGGAGCATCTGCCCCTCCAGGAGCATATAATATATATAATTGTTAGGTATACTGTTTCAAGGCCCCTACTATAAGCATGATAAGTCATGAAGGTTTTATATTTTTTTTTTAAAACAGCCTCTGTAACAGTAACACAGAAAACATATACAAATGTACAGTATTTTTTTCTTTTTTTTATAGATTAGACCGTTGGTTTTCCCGTTTGAATGGTTTTACACTAGTAATTTTGGGGCCCTTTAGGTAGCAATACACAGTTAGTGTTTAGTTTCACATTTTGGCCCCTGTGGATTTTTCAAATAGGACAGATGAGTGCTAATTTAGCCTTCAAAGATGGTTTATAAGAGCATCAAGATTATTTTTTACATGTTTCATGGGCTGTTTTCTGTTTGACAATCCGTATTTTCATAGCTAGACCAGCCATTGGTCCAGAATTTAATGTACTGTTTACAAACACTCTTTTTCTACACGAAGTTTTTGCACAATTTTACAAAAAAATGAGATAATCGACATTAAAGACAACAACACCCATCAATTTCCTCATGGTGATTAATTTATTGTGGTTGACATGTTTCGCCAACAAGCGTGGCGTCTTTAGGACAATATTATACATGAAATCAGATAGTGAAGTACAAATTTGGCGGTTGTGTGGTTCGCCGAACAATAGAGGTTGTTATGACGACGTTATATATATAAATAGAAAGTGAAAGTAAAATAAGAATCTAGTATAGTTAAAAGTGAAAGTTAGTCAATAAAGTTATTAACGATGTGGTTATCTGCTATTCTCGCACGTCTGTGTAGTGGTCCTCATAGAGGTTTCTAGTGGTAATATTGTAGAAATGATGGAAGTAGCTCATAAAATGTCAGTTCATTTCCAAATTAGACAACACCCCATTGGCCATCCCGTACCAATTCAACTGGCTTCCCTCCGAGGGAGGTACTGCTTCCATTGAGTTAGTAAAAGGTTAAGTGTACAATGTATGACCGCCGCAATTTTGGGAATTGTAAATCTTGGTAGATGATGATATGTTCATAAAAATTAACTTTTCTAATAAAATGTCCATGGATCAAGCTTTTCTTCATAAATATGGTTTGTGGTTTATGTGGTTCATCTTGGTTCTGGTTCCTTCCTTTAATCTCTAAGTAAAATGCCTGGTATTCTGAATTCCTTTGACTGTGTGTACTTATGTATGGTGTGTTAATCTTCAGTGATGTCAGGACTGCTTCTTCTTTGTATGTTTCTGTGGTTGCTTCTGTTTCCAAATCTCTCCTTCTTTTTTCCTCGTATCTGGTAATTTTGGGGAACGGATTGAGAACTTTTTAAATGGTCTGGTTTTTCGTTCATGCTGTGTGGTTGTTAGATACAACGCTAGTTTGGCAAAGGTGGATACTCTCGGATGCAGGGGTTCACAGTAAAAAAGTAAACTTCAATTTGGACAAGGTGAACTAACACCTGAAGTGGTTATCGTGCGGTTGGGTAAATATGGGACATCTGCCCATATTAGTCCAAATAATTATGACGTCTTGAAAGGCTATTATATTTTTTTTCTTTGACGCCTTACATCGACGATAAGAAAAAATATAATAGCCTTTCAAGACGTCATTATTATTTGGACTACTGGCCATATATGACACAAACAGTGTACTTGATATTGCAAGAAAGCAATGAAAAGGGGATGGTAAAATTCATAAGGGCAAATTTTAGTTCCTAACTGTTTAGGCACTGGCTACGGTTACCTGGAAATGTAACAATAATAAAAAATTTATTGTTACATTGGAGACTAATTGCCGGAATGCAAAGTTGGGTAAGGAACCGATTAATTACGAATGTAACAATAATTATTGAGGCTACGGTTACATTGCATTATTGTTACATGAAAAACAGCAATATACGCTGGATTTATCAAATTTAAATCTTCTATAGTTTTGTTGCTTTAGTTCTTTCATATGTACCAAATAATACTTGTAATAATGACAAATAAAAAATATTATTATTCAACAAATTGTGTTTGAATAGTTTTACGTGTTAATGGTTTTGATGTTCTTAAAGATAGTGTCCCAAATCAGGAACCTCTGGCCTTTGTTAGTCGTGCATGATTTTTAATTTTAGTTTCTTGTGTATTATTCGGAGTTTAGCTTAGCGTCCATTATCACTGAACTAGTATACATATTTGTTAAGGGGCTTGCTGAAGGACGTCTCCGGGTGCGGCAGTTTCTCGCTATATTGAAGATCCCATTGTGGCCTTCGGCTGTTGTATGCTCTATAGTCAGGTTGTTGTTGCTTTTAAGTTGACACATTCCCCATTTCCATTCTCAATTTTACTTCAGATAAGTAGTGTTAAAGGCGAAAATTATTGTTCAATGGTTTGTTGAAATCATTCCTTTTCCAGTGTCCTTTTCTCAGTATTTAACTGCACACCTACTCTCATAACTCATTATACTTTGAACAATAGATGAAGAGATTCCTATTACCAATTTAGTTTTGGGTGAAAAATTTAAAAATTTGGATTGGTTTGAAACGAAACTGATTTAATAACAAGTCACAAATTTCATACAACTATACAAACGCAGTTCTAAAAAAGTGTCTGACTTTAAAATGCACCAAAAAACACTTACTGGATATGTAGAAACTGTCATTGTAAATGAAAAGAAATAAAGAAATTGTATGTTATAATTGTATGTATTGTAAATATAAAATAATTTTTTTCAACTTTTATTATTTAGTACATATTACTAGTCCCATCGTACATTGCCGTTTTTCATGTAATAATAACGCAATGTAACCGTAGCCTCAATAATTATTGTTACACTCGTAATTAATCAGTTCCTTACCCAACTTTGCATTCCGGCAATTAGTCTCTTATGTAACAATAATATTTTTATTATTGTTACATTTCCATGTAACCGTAGCCAGTGCCAACTGTTTATTGCTACCTTAAAGCTCATTGTTCGGTGCCAAGGCTTTGTGTTGAAGGCCGTACATTGACACATGGTTTACTTTTATAAATTGTTATTTGGACTGTTGGATGGAGAGTTACACCACATCATCTATACAGCAATTTAAAACACTAAAGTGTAACCTGCTTAAGTAAAATATGACAAACCTATTCAACTTTATGGTTGTTTTTGTTTCTTAAAAGAGAACAAACAATGATCCAACCGGCAGATTTCAAAACAAAACAACACGTTTTCTACTTTCCTTTTCAATACAAGCGTCTGATTGAAAATAATCGTTTGTAAGATGCAAAAACTAACTAACCAATCACCAAAAGGACTCATGAACAATAGCATACAATAACGATCTGCATAAAAAGTAAAAACACAAAAATACTGAACTCCGAGGAAAATTCAAAAAGGAAAGTCCAAAATCAAAAGGCAAAAGTCCAAACACATTAAACGAATAGATAACAACTGTCATATTCCTGACTTGGTACAGGCATTTTCTAATGTAGAAAATGGTGGATTGAACCTCAGTGGTTTCAAAGCTAGCTAAACCTCTCACCTGTATGACAGTCGCATCAAATTCCTTTACATTGTCAACGATGCATGAACAAAACAAACATACTCAAAGAGTAAAAATGTCAAAAATAGGGGTACAGCAGTCAATATTATCACCTTAATCACTGTAAAAACAACAAATGTAACGAAGAAGCAAAAGACACACATCAAATTTAACATACTCATTTTGCTTATCAAATACAACTTTAATTGTCTATGTAAAGTCTACCCATAAAACTTCTACTTCTACTTCTACTTCTACTATGTAATGACCGCCTTCAACACGTTGAAGTTTACGTCACTTGTACTGCGCATTGCTTTGTGAAGATATATACAGTGAAATATAACAAATTTGTGATAGTAAACAAAACAAAAAAAAAAAAAAACAAAAAAAAAAATTTTGCATATTTTTAATTTATTATTTTTAAATATTAAGATAAAACTATTTACACATGATGAATTTACGGGCTGTAGGTGTAGTTTGAGACGGCTACTTTGAACGACTCTATAGAGTCGCTCATCACAATACTCAGGGGAAGGCTGTTCCAGATTTTAATTGTGCGTGGGAAAAATGATTGTTGTCTTATTTGTGTTCGCCAGGATGGAATTTGGTATGAGAGTGTGTGCATGTTCCTGGACTGTCTGAGCGGTTGAATTAATCTGTCTGTTTTTGTGATAGCAATGAGGTGATATGAAATTTTATAGAACATGACCAGGCGTGCATCAGTTCTTCTCTGTGCCAGGTCTCTCCATTTCAAATGATCTAGCATGTCACTAACGCTTGAAGTGTTTCTGTGTCGGTAAGTGACATATCTAGCAGCCCTTCTTTGTACTTTTTCTATCTTGTTAATATCCTCAGTAAAGTAAGGGTCCCAAACTGAACAGGCATATTCTAGTGATGGTCTGACTAAAGATTTATATGCCTGTTCCTTTACTGAGGTGGAACTGATGTTAAGATTCCTTCGAAGAAAACCTAGTGTGCTGTTGGCTTTATTACAGATGTTGTTAATATGACTGTGCCATTTTAAGTCTGATTGAATTGTCACACCTAGGTAATTTGCCTTATCAACATGTTCAAGAGTGTGGCCATGTAGAGTGTAATTATATACGAATGGATTTTTATTTCGGCTGATGGACATGACATTACACTTGTCAGGATGAAAAGCCATTTTCCATGTATTTTCCCAAATGCCTAGTGTGTTGAGGTCTTTTTGAAGGGTTTCGCAATCACTGTTTGATTTTATTACCAGATATGCAATGGTGTCGTCTGCAAATAGGCGTATGGTGGAATTTAGCCCAACTGGTATGTCGTTTATGTAAAATAAAAACAGACTTGGGCCCAGAACAGATCCTTGAGGCACTCCGGACTTTACAGGGACATAGCCTGAAGTCTCACCCTCTAGGATAACTGCTTGGGTACGACATGATAAGAAGCCCTGTATCCATGCATTTGTTTTCCCCTGTATCCCATAGTAGTTTAATTTGTGTGTTAACAAGTTATGACTGACTTTATCAAAAGCTTTGGAGAAATCCATTATAAGTACATCTGTTTGTTTTGAGTTTGCCATATTTTTAGTGACATCATCTACAAATTCCAAAAGTTGAGTTTCACAAGATCTGTTTTTTCGAAAGCCGTGTTGTAGGGGATACAGGATGTTATGTTTGTCTGCGTGTGTCATGATTGCGCTAACTACAATATGTTCCATAAGTTTACAACATATACATGTCAAAGAAATAGGTCTATAATTCTCTGGATTATATTTGGAACCTTTCTTGTAAATGGGTGAAACATGTGCAGTACGCCAGTCAGTAGGGACTTCGCCAGTGTCTAATGATTTTTGATATATAAGGCATAGTATTGGTGAAATTTCATGTGCTAACTCCCTAAGGACACGTGGCTTAAGTTCGTCTGGTCCACTTGCCTTGGATGGGTTTAAATTTAGAAGAAGTTTTGAGATACCTTGGATGGTGATGTTTATGTCGGGCATGATAGGGTAAGCTGTTTTCTGTTGCATGTATTGATTGTTTTCAAATTCAGTAGCAGTGATTTTGTTTGGTTCTGAGAAAACTGATTGAAACTGAGTGTTGAGTGCATCAGATTTTTGTTTGGTGTCAGTTATAAGTTTCCCATTCTGCTTAAGTGATGTTATTCCACTGTAGTCAGTTTTCTTGCTTTTAATATAAGACCAAATTTTTTTCATGTTGGAAATTTTTTTTTCATCTGGTTTTGGTGTTCAATATTTTCAATGTATTGCCAGTATGATTGTCTGAGTTGTTTTTGTACCTGATGTTTAATTTGCTTATACTTGTTTCTCATGTTGTCATTGCCAGACTTTTCATCTTTTTATAAAGTCTGTCTCTCTTTTTCATTAATTTTCTTGTTTCAAATGTTACCCCTGGGGTTTTATTTTTTGTAGTTAGCTTTTTGTGTGGAATATGCTCACTGACTAGTTCATTGAGTTTTGTTTTGAATTCTAGCCACAGTTCATCAACAGTATGTGTTTTAACCTTTTCCTGTATGGTATGTTGTAAGTTGATTACTTCTTTTTTCAATGTTTCCCAGTTTGCCTTGTTGTAGATTGGCACATTTCTTGGTGTTTGTTTTAGCTTAGATGGTGTTAAATTAAATTCTATAAAGACAATGTCATGATCTGAGATTCCCGGCATAATTTCAGTTCGTGGGACCTGGTTTGGTAAATTTGTGATCATGAGATCTAATATATTGTCCTTTCTTGTTGGATTTTCAATTAACTGTACCAAGCCTGTGTCATCCAAAGTATTTCCAAAATCATAATGTATGTTTTGGTGGGTTGATTTTGGTTTAAGTATTTTGTTTTTCCAATCCCACCCTGGGAGATTAAAATCACCTCCAATTAATATAGCTGCATTTTTTATTTGAGTAGCTCTCCTAACTGATGTGTCAAACCACTTCATGCTTTGATCATCAGATGTTTTTGGGTTGTAAAAGGATGATATATATAGTGTGATCTGCTACCCTTAATTTCAATTTTGGCCCATACCATTTCACATTTATCATCAGGTGTAAGGTTTTCAACTTCATCACTTATAAATTCTGATTTTATTGCAATGAGTACACCGCCACCCTGCTTGTTTTTTTCTGTCTTTTCTGTATAGAGTGTACTCTTCAGGAAAGATTTCAATGTCTTTTATTGTAGAGTCGAGCCAAGTTTCTGTTCCGATTACAATATCAGGTTTAGTGCTATCAATTATATTTTGAATAAGGTGTTGTTTACGTTTGATAGACTGAAAATTGATGTTAAGTATTCGCAAAGGTTTTTTACAATTTGTTTTTGTTTTATTTGTACGTATTGGTGTAGACTGGTGAGATGGTTTAAATGAGTTTGTTGGTGTTTTCATGCCACAGTCATCATTTGAATAATGATATAGACTTTCAAATGGATTAGATGAACTCACACCATGTAAGTCAAAAGGACATGTTTGGATTTTCGCAAATTAAACAATTCCAACTTATCATGCTATCATTTAGTAGATCATATGTATTACTGTGTATGTTTTGACAATCAATATGATACCATTGGTCGCAAGTTTCACAAACGATACCTCTGTGTTCCCAAGTCACAACATCATCACATGTGCCACACATGTATCTTGTGCTGTCATTGCTTGGGCCAGGGTAAACTGTTCACCGATAACATTTTGTGAGGAAATTCGGTGTTTGCATGGGGTATATAACATACTATACGGACAATTTCAATGCACTTATAGTGACTTTACCACTTTACCAATTGGAAGCACATTTTTGCAGTGTTTTAATAATTGATTTTACTTTGTATCTATCTCTGATACGGTTTATGAAACATTAAAAATGTTTATAAAGGGTGTATATTTTGTGTAAAATTCCGAAAACTATACCAATACAAAACAGCGGCATGTTTTGGGAAATTATAGCAAAACTTTTCAAGTTTTGGTTGACAAACTTTTATTCGTTATTGCTAAAAAATAACTTAAATATATGTCATTTTCAATCTACCAGGCAGTTAACCCTATTACTTATTACGATTTCGACCAGTCATTGTTGAATCTGATTGGATTGAATTATTATTAGTATACCTTCAACTTGAACTGTTTTTTTTATACATGCATGAATGTGTACAGTAATTTAAATGACCTTTGATAGCTGACTATGCGGTATGGGTTTTTTCTCATTGTTGAATGCCATACGGCGACCTATAGTTGTTAATTTTTGTATCATTTGGTTTCTTTTGGCGAATTGTTTCATTGGCAATCATACCACATATTCTTTTTTATATTCATAAGAGGGACGAAAGATACCAGAGGGACAGTCAAACCGTGCTCATAAATTGAAAATAAACTGACAACGCCATGGATAAAAGTGAAAAAGACAATCAAACAATAGTACACATGACACAATACAGAAAACTAAAAAATAAGCAACACGAACTAAGATTGATCTCAGGTGATTCGGAAGGGTAAGCAGATCCTGCTCTATATGGCACCCGTCGATTGGTCATGTTATAAAAAAACCGGTTAATAGTATAATTCGGTAGGCCACATTCGTGGAAGGGAAAGGGTTATAGTTACGACGTATGGAACATATTCAATATCATTTTTGAAACAGTTATTCCACAACGGTCAACCAACTCGTTACTATGGCGTCCGTAAAAAGGATTCACCACTTAATTGGAACTCTTGGTTGTAATAGCTTCCTTGTGAGCAGCAACCCTCTATCAAGAAAATCATGATAGGAAATGCAAGCACTTGAAGGGAATATTGTATCAGTTGTGAGATATATATCCCGTATCTAGATGCTGGTGGAATGTTGCTACTTAGAAATGGAAAGTTCAAAATTGGAAAGCTGAAATCATTTCTTTTATCGTAAAGTTTCGTTTTTAACCAACCCTCATTGTCAATTTCTAGATGTAAGTCAAGATATGAGGCCGACTTAACTGTATCTGTTTTATCCTTTATCTCTAGTTCGATGGGATAGATGTGTTCAACATAGTCACCAAATTTTGAATTATTTAGCTAAAGAAAATCATCTAAATAGCGGAAAGGAGAGTTAAAGGATATTGATTACTTCTTATCTTTCTTCCTAAGAAGTTCCTGTATGAAGTCAGCCTCATAATAATAAAGAAACAAGTCGACAAGAAGAGGGACACAGTGCACATTAAATTTATTTTTTCTATTTTTTATCACTGATGAAACTATCAAAAGGTATAAAAGATGCTGTTAAGAATTGCCCCTTCTCATATTTTCACCAAATTTCAACATATAGATTAGATAGGTTTATTTCCGTAGAAAACAGATAAAGTTTTAGCACTCACTGAGACGTTATATTCCATTAAAAAGTCTTTTTTTTTTAAAGAGAAATACATATATACATATTTATGCGCGGCTACGCCAGGTTAAGTATTGTTTATCACAAAAAGAAAAAAAAACAATTGTTCAGTCTCATTCTAATGATATAACGCATCACAATCTTAACAGTGATGTTGATTTTCCTCAATATTGACACAGAGGGACGACTTCACACTAAAATCTATTTCTATTTCAACTTCCCAATTATCAATTTCCCTTATCTCAGCAGAAACATACTCTCTGTCCCATCGTATGGTGTGTACATATCTCAGTTGATACATTATGCCCGTGCATGTTCACTGTATACGGATTTCATATACAGTAGTGTGCTCCTTGCGCATGCAGAAACTGTTCAAACAGAGTTTTGAATAGGAAAGGTGTCTGTGCCTTAACTAACTAACTGACTAACTACATTTTTATCATGTCATAATGGTTTACCATCTACATCGTCTGTTCTGTCAGTTATTTCCGAACGTGACATGACATGACGTGAAAATGACTGTTTAACCGAGTGTTAATTCGCATTGAGATAACACATGTCTGGGTATTTATATACATCCAACATTTACGAGTTATTACGGAAGCGTATTAGGGACATAGAAAAAATAAAATTGGCAGTGAACTTTTTTTTCAAAGTCCGAAATTTTGACTTTTCAAATCTCGAAATCTTGACTTTAACTTGAAATTTTGACTTCTAAAACACAGGCACTTGTCTCAGTGCCTGTGTTCTAAAATCTTGAAATTTCGACTTTTTGAAAAGTCGAAATTTTGACTTTTTTGAAACTCGAAATTTCAACTTATAAAAAGTCGAAATTTCAACTATAAACTCGAAATTTCAACTTATTTCAAACTCAAAATTTCGACTTTTTTAAAACTCGAAATTCCGACTTATTTTAAACTCGAACTTTCGAGTTTTAAAAAAGTGGAAATTTTGAGTTAAAAATAAGTTGAAATGTCAAGTTTAAAATAAGTCGAAATTTCGAAATTTTCAAAAATTCGAAATTTTGAGTTGAAAATAAGTTGAAATTTTGAGTTTTAAATAAGTCGAAATTTCGAGTTTAAAGGGGAAATTTCGACTTTTGATAAGTCGAAATTTCGAGTTTCAAACTAGTCAAAATTTCAATGTGTTAGAAAGTCCAAATTTTAAGATCATTAAGTCAACATTTCGCGATTTGAAAAGTCAGAATTTCAAGTTATAGTCAAAATTTAGAGAATTGAAATGACAAAATATCGTCTTAGATGTGTGAACAAAACAAACAGACAAAGTAGGTAAAAATGTTAAAAAAAAAGGGGTTCAGCAGTCAACATAAAAGGCACTCTTAAATCAAAAAAGCACAAAAAGGCATAAAAAAGTACCCTCAAAAGAACAAATATGTCACAAAGAAGCACAAAAAAACCCAGAAAGTCTCATAAGTTTTCAAAATCAAGTATTTTAATAAATCTTTTGGTGGTTTCATTTTTACATGTCCGTTATTTTCTGAAATTTTATAAAAATATATGCTGGTTAGTGGTCAGATTTTATTTGAATATGCGCATTTTCACTTCCGGTTTGCACAATAAGCTTCCGGAAAAATGCCGCTGTCATTTCAGCAAGGTTTACTGCAGGTAAATTGTAACTTACAGCAAACAAAATGACCGTAGGACAGGCCGGTTATCAACCAAATCTTTATGGTTATACCATAGTCCGTAAACAGTAGATAAAACTGTAAATTATATGTTTACCAAGCTTGCACGAGGTATCATACTCCACAATAATGACAATTTCAACAAATATTTATTAAATAGAGCTAAATATTGACATAATGTGTTACTGTATTGTTTAAAGAAACACTATATTGAGCAGGTGTTGCCTGTGAAAGAGACGAAGCATGTGTAACCTTAAATTTAAGTATAAGTATTTCTGGTGCACTGTAAATTAAGATAGTTGAAAAATTTGGAGGGCTTGCTACATATTGTATCTGTTTGGGTACGTCATAGTTACCAATCCTGTCTATTATACAATGGGGCGAAGGCGCAGTCGATTTACTGACGTATTGTGAGAGCGGATTTAAATTACTCTATGCTGGTTGTGTGCAAAATAGTTCCTCAAGATGGTTCCAGTTAATAATAGTGGACGCAAAGAATGAGTTTGAGTGTTGCTGAGTTTTACTGGTGATTGTCAAAGCACATAGTATTGTTCCTCACTTGTTATTCGATTATGATTGTTGCTTGGAAATTGTCAAACTTTTTCGCTGTGATGGTTCATCTTGGTCGGTATCAGGTCCGTTCGCGCCCAATATACTTTCGCACCCTACAGTTTGATATGGCCATGTTTAATATACAGTGTGTCACTGTTGGCATAGCTGTCAACTGACCCGTATTCTGTGGGTGTGACCCGAGATTTTCACAATTCTGAGGAATCACCCTGATCACCCGCCGGGTCATTGAAATAACCTGGGAATTCCGAAAATCACCCGCTTTCACCCGTATTTCTTAGCCTTGAGATTGATTTCATAAGTAATATTCAATTGAAATACTGGCAAATTCGTAATTCTTCCATGAACAGAAAGTTCATCTAGCTATGTAAACTGTCGAATGAAGTGACCCATTATGTGCATGGCTTAATTTGACAGCTTTGGTGTCAAACACACTGTTAATTAACACCAATTAACTTAGCTTTAGGTCGTATATAAATTGCACTATTGGTTATTTCAACCAAGATTTACTTCCCCTTATTTGTCAACATTCAAAAATTATTCCTTATAATTACGTTTTATGGGTAAAACAGATTTAATAATTTAAATATAAAATTCAAATACATATTGAAAAATAACTTATCATTATTTTTATACCTTTATACAATTTTTAAAAAATAGTTGAAAATTATATTTTACATTTATACCTCCTTTAACTTTATTACTATATTTTATCATAGTCTAATTTCCTTCTGGTCTATCAGATGGTATGTTTCAAAAATTACATTTCAATAATAAGTTGTTGTGTTTCATAATCTCAACAAAAATACGTTCCTCATCTCAATAAGCAAACAACATAAAACTGTGGTACTCAAATTTAAAAAAAAAATCTTTAAAAGTGCAATAAAATAATAATTAATAGAATTTAAAATGACTTAACCAAGTGAAAATGCATTGATGTTTTGGTATCTTTGATTTACATTTTAAGAAAATGTACCATTCGTACGCGTTATGACCTGAGTTTTGATTCTTCAATGGCAATCAATGCAGGTCATGACCTGCATTTTCATCATCACAGGTTGACAGGTATGCTGTTGGAGACATCTGTGGACATAGATAAACCAGAAACCCCTATGCTATTCTATTTCTATATTAAAGATATATATGATAAATTTTTTATAACAAAAAAACAACTTTAAGACCAGGATACAAACCAAATGAATGTAGACTGACAGGCTTAACAAAGAGAAATCAGATGTGAATAGTCTGATGAGATTTTGGCTTTATGTGATTAGACATTCAGTTGTTCTGAAATAAAATAATGTTCATGATGGACCCTATGGCTAAAAGGCTGTGTTTTCATCTCAAAATTTTCAGATGAACCTGTGAATCTGGAAAGTTTTAATGCAAAGCATGCCATAGATAAATAAAATTCAAATGCATTGTATGATTTAAGTTTGTAGTTCAGGCCAACCTTAAAAATATGTTTGTTTGCAGTATTCCGACTGTACCTTCAGACTGAAGGGTCGGTAGGTAGGAAAAATATTTTATTTTATCAGCCAAAATACAGTTTAAACAAGCAGTTACACTAAACCAAGTTTCTTGCGAAGAAAAAAAAACATTTTAAAACAACAAACCACTGGACATGCTGAAAACCAACATCAAATGAACAGGCATTTTCAGATAAAAAACTTTTTAACCAAAACTGAAACTTTAACATAGTGTCATTATCCAATTTATGACATAAAATATGGTATAATTATTAAATACTGGAACACTTATAAACAAGGAATGTCATTATGACTAGAACTGTTTTAAAGAAATATATTCAGACATGTTTGCTTCTTGACTAGAATGTTTTCATGAGTAGAGTATTTTCATCAGAAAAATGTATATAATAATAGATTTATAAGACAATTATTAAAGAGTGTATTTTTAACAAAAAAAAATAACCATTGAATCTTCCTCAATTGAAAAAAAATTCAACTTGAAAAAAATGTATTAAGATATCCGACTGTTTTTATATTTCTAACAATATTTAATTATATGTGATAAGGTTATATTTTTGCCAGGCTTTAAAGAAAACCAAAGAAATCCATAGCACCCCATTAAAAGTAAATGGTCTGTACTGAAATGATTTTAATGCATAAAAAAAATTGGCAGCATAGCTTCTAAGGACATGTTTAAATTGAATTCACACAGGCCACACAGTTTTGGTATATTTAATATTGTAAGAAAGAGAATAATTGCAATGAGTGGGGCAGCCCCCCTTATCCTAAAGGAGCATACTCATTGCAATCGAAGATAGATTTAATATAGAGAGAGTAGATTTATTTTTTAAGCTAACCATTAATTTTCTCTACATCTTTGTGTAGTTAGGGTTGCTTCTTATTTGATTTGGCATGATCTATATCCATTAACATTTCAAATGAGCCCTTCCTCCGTACAGGCGTGTTGACAGATATCAATGAAGATTTAAGTCACGGAGGAGTGGTTTCATCTTTGTCGTGTTCACAACGATTTGTAGAAAATATGCCATACTTCAAGCTGCTGTCGAATTATTTAACCACTGAAATTGGTTCCATAAAGTCAGGCTCCACAGATTCTGAACCCGATTTGTTTGAGACAGAATGGTTATCGTGTCAGGTATGAATATCCGCTGCATCAACGTCAATGATATCATCACACATCATTACATGTGCCTGAATCTGTATAAACAGTTAACTATTAAACTTTTTTGTTTATTATTTGTCTTAAAATTGACACGAGACGACAGCGTAAAGTACTCCTCCGTGACTTCATGGATACCTGTAAACAATTTCCATGTGCTTTATCATTTAATGGCCACATGAACGCTTGACGGGAAGCTAAGAAAAAACGAACTTAAAATACGTAATTGACCCAGACTTTAAATCATTTCCGGAAAGGACCCAAAGTTCCGGATCGCGTCAATAGAGGTATTAAAAAAAATTTGTTCAAATTTAAAGCAATAAAATCTTCACAGTCGGGAGGATTTTCAAGGGTCGGTCGGTAAACTGCAAACAAACAATATTTTAATTTAAGCCTCATGACTATTTGTATCATGTAAGTTTATCATGTTGATCTACATGTAGTAAGATTAACAGAATAATGACCCTACTCACTGTTACTTATTCATACTTCAAGTAGATTTTCAAAATATGATTCCCAAACAGTCAAAATCATAAAGGTTTAGAAAGTTAGAAACATGAAATAAGGAGTAGCCTATAATCATACATATAATAAATGAGTTGGATAACAGTTAACAGTTTGTTCTATTCAAAACATTTAAAGTAAATAACAACATTCCTTTAATTTAGGGAGCTGCAGAACCAATGCAGGTAGATGGACAGGTGGAAGAAAATGATAACGTTGAGGAGGATCAGTTTGTTGTTGAAAATTCTTCTATAGTGAGTAAACCATTTTTAAATATATACAAAATTTAGTCCTGGTATCTATTATAAGTTTTTTTTACCAATACTTTATTTGTCAAATACATTGATTATTTACATGAGTAACTGGTGTTTTATATATATGCAAAAGTTGCTTTCTTTAAACAGTCTGCACTGTTAGCCACTAATCCGATGCCCTAGACAAGTAAACATTGATTCGGACTATATATAAACTAATATAAACTAATGAAAATTTTCAAAATTTAAATTTTAAAAAAAATGTGGTATGACTGCCAATGAGACTTCTCTCCACAACAGACCAAAATGACAGAGACATCAACAACTATAGGTCACCATACGGCCTTCAACAATGAGCAAAGCACATACCACATACATTTTAGTCAGCTATTTAAAAGGCCCGAAATGACAAAACAATTTAAAAGAGAAAACTAACGACTTTATTTATAAAAAAAAATGTATGAAAAACAAATCTGTAACAAGTCATATTTTGATGTTTAGTTTTCGGACTAGTAGATGAAAACGTTTCAGCGCAGACATTTATAGCATACTGTTTTTTTTTATCAGGGATCAGAAAAGGACATTTTTTTAAAAAATTACATTTAAAAAAAAATGTACAGAATCCTTCCAAAAAGGTCAACAAGGTTATCACCTGACCTACAAATGAGTTGCGTCTGATAGAAATCAACATTATGCAAATCAACACCAATACATTTGTTAAATACATTTTGTAATTTCGGTTTTAAATTTTTTTTAACAGAAAATCTGTTTCTTCAATCATTGATTTGTTGGTATTCCAATGGGTTTACAAATATTTATCTGTTTGAGGTCCAATTCTTTAAACTTGTTAATTTAGGAAAGCACCTTTCACTACCTTTCAGTAATTAACAAATGTTCAATATGTACTTACACATTTTACAATTAACTAAAAAAAGTGAAGTTTTTGTTGTTCTTTCCAGATACACTGGTAAGGATGAGCTTGTAATCAATTAATATTATGCATTTATTATTTGAATTTAAAATTAATCAGTACAAAATAAAATACAATTTGGTTTCTCACCTACATATTTTTATAGTATTTTTTTTAAAGAAAACTATTAAGTTACATCATTTAAAACGTAGTATAGTCACCATCACTTAAAATTGATTATACAGTACAAACACAATAAAAGGTAGGACAGTAGTGGAAATTTAGATAGGATTTTACTTCTGCTTATTGAAAAACATTATCTTGAGTAAACGTTATCTTGAGTAAACACGGTCGATATATAAGAAAATTTTGACAAATCATGGTGCCAATTTTAAGTGACGGTGACTATAGTACTGAATGTGAGGTTTACAGTTCTGAAGTAAACAGGGTAAAAACAATAACATCATAATCTGTAGACCTTATGAATTAGGCACATGTAACATAAATGTCTTTTTGTTATATTTTGAAGGATCTAGAGCAGTATGCCAGTCAGTATTCAGGATTAGCCAAACTTAACAGATTACTATTTATATCTGATCACTGTCCACCATTGAAGGTTGAAGCACTTAGAATGGCTTTGTCTTATGTCCTCACAACATACAATACAAATCTTTATCAGCAAGTTCATAGAAAGCTCCAAGAGGCAGTATCTTCGTGAGTACATGTATAATGGGATTTATAAGCAAAGTTATTGTGCTGAATAATAAGTTTCTACTAACATGGTTAGGATATTTGTGCTACAATTGTTACAACTTCATTTTCAAGGACGACATGAAAAATGATTTTGTTCTAAAGTCAGAAGCAAAGATAAAAAAAAATTAAGGTCTAGCCCAGATCAGATGCTGGTTGTGTGGTTGTATAATAAATTTTTCTTTGATAAACCGTGACAAAATATTTCATTATCTAGTTCACTTTTCCTTATTGATTTCCCTTAGAACTAAAAAAATGTACAAAAAGACATCATAACGTCATTTCTTTGTTTGTGTTATAATATCTAATTCTTAATTTAAATTCTAGATCATCCAGTTTACCAGATGCTGTGGCAGGTATTGTACACAATGTTCCTGGTCTAGATACACAGTGGATAGAAATAACATCAAAGAAAGCTGCTCTCAAATTAGAAAAACTTGATACTGATCTAAAAAACTACAAAAGTAATTCCATCAAAGAAAGCATAAGGTCTGTATCTTTCAGTGTGATTGGGGGATCTTTTTTCCTAATTTTTAGCTCACCTGGCCCGAAGGGCCAAGTGAGCTTTTCTCATCACTTGGCGTCCGTCGTCTGTCGTCCGTCGTCGTCGTCCGTCGTCGTTAACTTTTACAAAAATCTTCTCCTGAAACTACTGGGCCAAATTAAATCAAACTTGGCCATAATCATCATTGGGGTATCTAGTTTAAAAAATGTGTAGCGTGACGCGCCAAACCAACCAAGATGGCTGCCATGGCTAAAAATAGAACATAGGGGTAAAATGCAGTTTTTGGCTTATAACTCAAAAACCAAAGCATTTAGAGCAAATCTGACATGGGGTAAAATTGTTAATCAGGTTAAGATCTATCTGCCCTGAAATTTTCAGATGAATCGGACAACCTGTTGTTGGGTTGCTGCCCCTGAATTCGTAATTTTAAGGAAATTTTTCTGTTTTTGGTTATTATCTTGAATATTATTATAGATAGAGATAAACTGTAAACAGCACTAATGTTCAGCAAAGTAAGATTTACAAATAAGTCAACATTACCAAAATGGTCAGTTGACCCCTTTAGGAGTTATTGCCCTTTAAAGTCAATTTTTAACCATTTTTGTAAATTTTAGTGATCTTTTACAAAAATCTTCTCCTCTGAAACTGCGGGGCCAAATTAATCCAAACTTGGCCGCAATCATCTTTGAGGTATGTAGTTTAAAAAATGTGTGGCGTGACCCGCCAAACCAACCAAGAAGGCCGCCATGGCTAAAAATAGAACATATGGGGTAAAACACAGTTTTTGGCTTATAACTCAAAAACCAAAGCATTTAAAGCAAATTTGACAGTTGTTAAAATGTTTATCTGGTCAAAATCTATCTGCCCTGAAATTTTCATATGAATCAGAGAACCTGTTGTGGGGTTGCTGTCCCTGAATTGGTAATTTTAAGGAAATTTTGCTGTTTTTGGTTATTATCTTGAATACTATAATAGATAGAGATAAACTGTAAACAGCAAAAATGTTCAGCAAAGTAAGATCTACAAACAAGTCAACTTGACCAAAATGGTCAATTGACCCTCCAAGGAGTTATAGCCCTTTTCAGTCAATTTTTTAAAAAAAATCCTAAAATTTGTAAATTTTCACTTACATTTCCTCTGAAGCTATTGGACCAAGTTCATTATAGATAGAGATAATTGTAAGCAGCAAGAATGTTTAGAAAAGAAAGATCTGCAAACACATCTCGATCACCAAAACACCATTTTGTCATAAATCCATCAGTCTCCATTGTTAAATATTCACATAGACCAAGGTGAGCGACACAGGCTCTTTGGAGCCTCTAGTTATTTCATCTCAGCAATTTTTTTGATGACATATACATGACATTAATCCATTTATTGTTTAGAAATAAGGTGTATCTGTCCATATGGTTTGCAATAGATGTCTTGTTAAGAATAGGAGATTTTTTAAAATCTTTGAATATCCTGCTTATAGACTTATGATCAATTTGTTTATTTCTATTTCAGACGTGGCCATGATGACTTAGGAGACCATTATTTAGATTGCGGAGATTTAAGTAATGCATTAAAATGTTACTCCAGAGCTAGAGATTATTGTACCAGTCCTAAACATGTTGTTAACATGTGTTTAAATGTAATAAAGGTAAACATTTTAATGATGTTAAATAAGTTTAGGGTCACTAATTACTTCACTTTTTTTGTATAAATCAATTATAGTAATGTTCTTAGTTAAAAAGTGCAACAAAATACTCATAAAAGTGTAAATGTCTTGGCATTTAAAGTGGCAACTAGCACCTCAATAAACTTGAGAAAATAATATGTTCCCAAGTCTGATACCCTTTCATCAGCTCACAGTGAAAAGCTGATAGAAAGAAACATAATAATAAAATAACAGTTTCAGAAGAAAAGATAAAGCAAGCAGAGAAAACTCCATCTAATTCACTGTGTGGTTTCATACAATTACTCAAAAATCCCTACTGAAAACAGACACACCAATTCAAATTAGCAATTGATTTGTAATGTTTTCAGTGTGTTCTTTTACATCAAATGACAAGTTATTGATAAGACATAATGCATTTGTAAGCATAATCCTATAAGACCCTGTAACATGACCCATTTATTGTAACTTCAAAGAACTTAATTTGAGAATAGAAAAAAGAAAAATTGCAAATATAACAACCATAACCCTGAAAACTGAGTCGTTGTTTCTCTCTAGCAGAAAGATAGAAAAAAGTGAGATGTAATAAAATCGAGAATGGAAATGGGGAATGTGTCAAAGAGACAACAACCCGACCATAGAAAAAACAACAGCAGAAGGTCACCAACAGGTCTTCAATGTAGCGAGAAATTCCAGCACTCGGAGGCGTTCTTCAGCTGGCCCCTAAACAAATATATACTAGTTCAGTGATAATGAACGCCATACTAATTTCCAAATTCTGCACAAGAATGTTCACATTTAGTTATAGCTGACAATACAGTATGGGCTTTATGGGCTTTACTAATTGTTGAAGGCTGTACAGTGACCTATAGCTGTTGATTTCTATGTCATTTGGTCTCTTGTGGAGAGTTGTCTCATTGGCAATCATACGAAATCTTCATTTGAACATTTACAAAAATATAATCATGTCATCATTTCTTCCCACAGGTTAGTGTATACTTACAAAACTGGTCCCATGTACAGAGTTATGTGAACAAAGCAGAGAGCACACCAGAAATGACAGAGGTAAGTATGTACCAGTCAGTGGTGTGGAAATAGAGAAAAGACTGTTTCAATTATTTGTTACTTGATATGAATAGCAATTATTTGTAAAGATATAGATGCATTTCACATTTTTGGACTTTCCTTTGAATTTCCTTTAACGTAATGTTTACATAAAAATATTATTACCTGCACTTCAAAGTAAGAACTGAATGTTTTATGTAGTCATTTATGAAGTGACTCTGGTCTGCAGCTTAACTGGACGTTATGTTGGTACTAATAGAAATGAAAGAAATTGTATTTTTTGTGATTTAGGAGTAATAGAGGATGAATTTCATTTTATTCTTCAATGTAGTAGATATACTGATTTGTGAAAAAAATATATAAAAAAATATTACTGGTCTAGCCATCAACTTTTAAAATAATAGAATTATTATCAGGTGAAAACACAAAACAGCTTTGTAACTTGGGAAATTATATACATTTCTCTTTTAACTTAAGAAACAGTTTATTGTAATAAAAGATATATTGTATTGATGAAACTTCTGACGTCACTTATTGTTTATTATGCATATTGTTTATATTGTTTGTAATATGCCATATGTATACACTGTACATGTACTTGATAATACTGATGAGCTGTAAGGCTTAAAGTGTATAAAGAATGCATTCATAAAAAACAACTAGAGAAAGGTGTAATTAGATATTTGATGCTTTTTTGGTAAACTTAATTTTTTCTAAGTTCTGCATTTTAATTACATTCATATTCTTTGCCTCACCTAATATCTGTTTAATGAATTAATCATAACATATTTTTCTTTTATCTTTTCCAGCATGCACATGCTAAAGATGGTGGACAATCAGTGTTAACAAAATTAAAGTGTGCTGCAGGACTAGCAGATCTGGCTACAAAGAAATACAAATCAGCAGCCAAATATTTCCTTCAAGCGAACTTTGATTATTGTGATTTCCCCGAGTTATTATCACCTAGTAGTGTAGCTACTTATGGTGCATTGTGTGCGTTAGCATCTTTTGATAGGTCAGAATTACAGAAAAATGTTATATCTAGTGGGTATGTATTCTACAGTATTACAGAAAAAAATATTATAGCTAGTGGTTATAAAAAAGAAGATGTGGTATGATTGCCAATGAAACAACTCTTTGCAAGTTGTTTTCTATAGAATTATGGCGAGGGCATCAAGTAATACCCTCAACTGTCTTTCTCACTTTCCATCTATCCCATTTTTGTGTCTCCACTTTAAAGGGGCACTAGCTGTCAAATTCATGGTCACTGATTTGACTCAAATTCTCATATTTGATTTATAACAATGTAAAACATTTATCCAAACAACCGAAAGTCCAAAAGAAACAGTTTATAGCGTATGGGGTTGATAATATGTAGGTTCATTTCGTGTGAATTTTAGTACAGACGCCATCTAATTAACTATCGATTTGACCTCAGATGACCATATAAGCGATGTAAACACCAATAAAGATATGAATAGATTAAACCAACACGTGCAATTGGATTTTTATGGGTCTGTTTGATTTTATATTATACATTCAACATATATGTTTCACATTGTTTTCAACCGGATAAGAATGATTTCATATGGATCGAATAAGTGATCAAATGGTTTACCATAGTTTCACTTTCATTGTTGACATTCTTTTTCTTTAAAAATAACCAGTACACATACAATTCATGTGTTGTCAATCTCTAGCTAGGGGTTAAACTGAAGTTCACATGAATACAAATTGAATGATGTCGACTGATTCGCTTGCAAGTGAATTAGCAAATATCAATGTTTCTTTGCTTAATTTGACAAAATTGAACTATTTTGGCTGCTAAATGCGAATTATTATTTCACTATTTCACTTTCATTATTGATTTAACAAAAAAATCTTACTTTAGATTTTTATATATCTCTTAGCTAGTACCCCTTTAACTAAATATTTCCCATCCAAATTTTATAAAACTCACACACAATGCTGAGAACCAAGACTAACAGACAAAGTTATGCCCCTTTAACAAATTTCCATTTTTTTGTTTTTGTTTTCATAATCTTACATAGTTTGTTTCATCCAAATTTCATGAAAGTCATATCACAGTACTAAGATTTACAACACACAGACAAAGATCAAATGCAAGCAGTGACTATTTTACTGTTCTAGAGTTTTGTATCTGTTTAACATGGAAAGTTGCAAAGCTTGAGCAGGGGCATTTGTGACCCTTGACACATTCTTCTTTTATTTAATATTGTGACTAAATGATTTTAATGGTAATGAAATATACAATGTCTGATTATCAATTCATAAGATAACTTTGCCCTAATATTACAAAAAAAGTTTTTGTAAGTCCTACGAAATGCAGTTTAATGTTATATTATCAATATTTCTTTTATTTCAGTTCATTTAAATTGTTCTTAGAATTAGAGCCACAACTTAGAGATATAATACACAAATTTTATGAATCTAGTTATGCACAGTGTTTACGGCTTTTAACAGAAATAAAGGTAAGAAGAAATGGTGTTATCAGAATTTTTTTAATCATATTCTATGCATCATGCATGCTAGTTTGTTTTTATAATTTAAACTACCTGATTAGTCTGGATGAAGCAGGCTCACCCATACAATTGAAGTTGTTGGTTACAACACTGTTAAGTCAAACCATAGATATTTAATTTGCATTTCTTTCCTGTAGACAGCATTTAAAAGTAGGAGCCAATATGTCCAAATAGGAAAATAACAAGTTAACAAATTAAAATTCTTACTTAATGAAACAGTTCATGTATAAAGCTAGCTTTTGTAATAATTGCTGTTTTAAATGTCATTTTAAAAAATACTCAATTAAATTAAGAGTATTGCCATTATAATTTTGAAAATTACATTTAGATACAAAAATTCATACTGGTGAGACATATTACTGTGTCAACATTTATTTTTATTATACTGATAGTTTTGCTGAACACTGAAGAAGGTGATCCCATGTTAGTTATAAATTCTCCAAATTGTAGCTTGGAAACTTCTTGACATAGTTTTAAAATTCTGGAAATTCTAATGAAATTCTAGTTTTTTCTCTCTTTTTTTGTTTGCAGGATACCTTACTTCTAGATATGTACCTAGCATCACATGTGAATACACTTTATACACAGATACGAAACAGAGCTTTATGTCAGGTAGGACATAAATATAGATTATGTCATGATGATGATTTTAAGACATGATATGATCAGATGAAATAAGGCATTGAAATAGAATCATACATGATAGACACTTAATTGCAAAAGTTACATATATTGAAGCATATTGCATTTATGTGTAAAGGTAACTAGTGTGAATATATATCCTGGTAAACTGGCCAAGAAGTTAAATTTGTTTCTCTGTTGATTAAAAATAAATATACAGTTTAAGATGACAAATTTGATACCTCCTGTTTTGAGCCTCATTAATTTTAAAGGAAGAAAACAAAGATATTTGGTAGATACAATCGAAAAAATTATTCCAAATAAATAATTTTGTCCCCAAATAACCAAAAAAACACCTCTTGAACAAGAACTAAAGCAAACTAGATTGATTGCATTGATAAATGTAAGCTAACACCTCATGGAAACTATTAAAAACTGAATGTCTATGATTATAAGAATGAAACAGAAATTCTTTTCCAAAACAAAACACCACAACAAAAAAACATAGCAAAGACACAAACAAATATAACAAACACAAAGGTTAGAGCATCTTGAAGGATCAGAAAGCAATAGACGAAGAGATTAATCAAAATGATCAAAATATAGAGAAACATGTAAGAGAAAATACTGAACACAGTATTGATCAATATATGGTGTTCAGTTGAATATTGTATTAACTGCTAATTAAGGTAGAAAAAAAGATATTTGTCATTTTTTTTAAGATGATTAAAGATATTTATTGAGTATCTTTAACTTTCAGTATTTTAGTCCTTATTTATCGGCTGACATGAGGAAGATGGCGGAGGCATTCAATACAACTATTACTGATTTAGAAGATGAATTGATGCAATTAATATTAGATGGTCAGATAAACGCTAGGATAGATTCACATAATAAAGTAAGTCTAACTTGTGATGATTAGTCAATCCTTAGATCATATAAAACTTTAACTTCTGACATTTAAAAACTTTGAACACTTCAAACAGAATTTAGATTTGATAAAAAAAGACATATTTATGTGAAAAGTGTGCGTATTTTGTTTATATTATTAAAGAAATCACATATTTCCGTTGCCATGGAAAAAATTTACATCATTTTAACCGTTGAAGGTCATCAATGGCCTTATGAATAGGCAATAGAAATGTTGTTATATTTTCTCATGATGCTGGATTAGCCAATGAAATTAGTGCAATTTTCATATCACACTCTGTAAGATATATCTTCTTGTGAGATATATATAACAGGTCACAACCATAAGAGTTTATAATATGAAATCTATGACCTATTCACATACTTTCACAATTCTTACTATTGTTTAGGGCATTTTAAATCACATACAAAAAGAGATATGTCTTAATTTGAAAAATGATATGTCTGTAGGATATAGATTAAATCTAGGGAAGTGATAATGTTGAGAGTTTAAAGGTATATTTTTGTTAAAAGAATTAATTTAAACTAATCAATTCTGTGTTATTCATTGAGATTTCATCAATTTCAGATTCTATATGCCAAAGATACTGATCAGCGAAGTAGCACATTTGAAAAGTCTTTAGCTATGGGTAAAGAATATCAACGAAGAACAAAGGTATTAAATCTGGTAGTTGAGTCAAAGCTAGAGTATATGTTTAGCTTTGGCTATATTCTTATAAAAAGTAGTTAGTTGGGGAAGATTAATTGAATTAGTTGAAGTCAAATGAAGTTATAGCATCATAGAGTCTATTTTACAGGCAAACAATAAAACCAAAAAGTAGTTCCTGCGTTGTAATAAGTTTAATATTCCAAATATATTTTTATATTTACCTTCACATTGTGAGGTCATATTGATAAAAAAAGTAGGAGTGTAGTATATATAAATGAGAACAAACAAGGACAAAATACATTATATATAACATCTGTTAGTGAACTGTGTAAAACTTTATGATTTTTTTTGGGAAATTGCTGGTAGTAAATGAATTAAGAATGTACATTTTCATTATATTTTCTTGCTACTTTTACCTTCATTTTATTACCAGTGATTTGTGTCAAGGACAATATATCAGTTAAATACAGATATGGACCATAATTTGGTATTCTGCCTTTGGTTTCTTTTTGTATCCTTTTTTATAAGTTCTAAAATTTTAACTTTTATTTTGTGGGTTGTGTTGGTGTTAGAATAGTATGAATGGAACAATTGAGTTTTTCGAGAAAAAATTAATACATTTTGATTCACCGTTTACGTGACATGAAACCAAACAGGAAACCAATCTTTATTTTCTTTATTTTGCACAATATAATTCAAAAGGCATAAATAAACACCATTACTAGTGTTACTTGCTTCATGTTAATATTTAAAATCTATTTTCAATGTTATATTAAAGTTTTTTTTAAACCTGACAGGAAACCATAAGAAACCGAAAGCATTTTTTTAGTTTTATTTTATTGCAAAATCTGCTTAAAATAATCTGAACAGTATACTTTTTCTTAAAATCCATCTTAAATGTAACAGTATTATAAAACTCCTAAATATGTGCTTGTTTTGAAAACAATTAGTACAATTTATTCAGAATTTTCTATATTTTCTTCATTGATACAGGATACCATAATCGTTGTATCTTGATGTTTAAGCAAAAAAATGTATTTATATTTGGTTTTGATATTCCAGTTATATACAATTTATTCCAAATCATTGGCAATGGAACATTCTTTAAATCCAGTAAAGAAAAAAACTTTTAACTTGGAATTAAAATCTTTAAAATAGGCACAATGTGATACTTGTGACCTGTACACCATCTACATGGTTTCCACATTTTAACCTACTTTAGTGGGCTAAAATCAATAAAGTACTTCCTTTCAAGTCATGCATGGTAAAAGTTTACTTCTCCTTTGACAAATGTATTGCGTTTCTGATAAGTGTTTGCAGAACATGAATAAAAAATATTAATTAAAAACTGTGACAAAGATTCCAACTTTGTACATTCTAAGTGTAACGGTATATTAACATGTATTTGTTATTAAATTATATTTATTCACCTAAAATATCCAGTAATATTTACTGCTGAAGTTAATCAATCCAACGAGCATTGGTACAATGATAAGAGACGTAATTTCGATTGATTTTTCCAAGGACTCTTCACGTCACGTCTTCGGGAAACGAAGTGTGTTCTAACGTCTGTCAAATATGAAATCGATTTTGTCAAGTCATTGGGCATTTATTTTCACACAGGATCGTATGTAACATTATGCACATAGGAAAAATAACAGACCACCATTGCAATCTCTTTGACAATTGTATTTTCCTCTTTTAAACAAGACGAATCAAGTCTACAGATTATGTTTGCTAACATCCCGTTGGAAACAAAACAATGTTTAGACCTAGTATTTCGTACATCCGGCCGTAATGGCGTTATCACATGTTAGTCACATGTTTCACGTATGACCGGAAATGGTTAAAACTTAAGGACAAAAACAATTTTAATAAATAACTGGACTTCTGTTTCGTGTGAAAGGTAACGCATAACGACAACGTAATTTTCTTACTTAATTATTACGAAGATCAAAACAAGAATGTAAATCATCTCGGATTTACCTGTTTGAACATCTCGCGAGAGTTCATATTTGCATATTGTTTTTAAGAATTCTATTACAACAAAGCAGATTACATCATCTAAAAATTGCGTTACGAAATCGGACACAAAAATCACGCCACTGTTCTTACATCTGCTACATAAATACTTATAGTTCTCGGCATTTTTTTCTCACTATTCTTATTGGTCGATGTTCCTTTGTTATTTGAAAGCAAAAGTTACGAATTTGCCGGTGACGATTATCTATAAATCAGTCAGCGTTATGCTCTTCGGAAGCACAAAGTAACGCGAGAAACGACACAAAAATACGGTTGTAGAATCTTTGAAATTCGTATATTTTAATTTTTTTTCTAGGGAAGAGTAGCATACACTTGTATGTTGATAAAACTAATGGCATCTTTAGATGTAGTTGCAACTTTTCTTACAGTAATTCACATTTTATCACTTTTCTATAGTTATAGGAAACGGAGCCCAATAGCAAATTATGGTCCATATCCAGTGCTCTTGATACACTGTATTATGTTTTGATTTTTTTCAGGCTTTGATTTTACGATCAGCTATACTGAAAAACCAGGTACATGTAAAAGTGAGTACAAATATAGTCATATAGTTAGCAAATTGAGGGAAAGGGTCGAAAGCAAATACAGTTTAACTGATTACATTTTGTATTTAATATCATTTGTGAATGAAAGGTATGGGTTATATGTTAAGGAGACAGCAACATAAACAACTAAAAGATACTAGACCTCAGAAGTTTTCATTAATCAACAAATTGTGAAAATTCAGTCTGCACCAAAATCTACTATACCTAAGACCAATATTATAACAATTTTCTGGTGTGTATCAACAATTATTTGCAAATACTTACTAGTATAAATAAAATTTTACTAGGCTTGGGCATCGGCCTAGTGGTTTATGGTGTAGACTGTATATTAAAATTATAAAGATTACCAAAGATGTGCCATTAAGTTGGCATCAACACAAAAAAAGGTCAGAAAACAATTATTAGTTATTTAAGATCTTTATATTTCTGTGCTAAGAAACCTGTACTATGTTGCCTCTCATGTTTATTTCTGTGATGAGAAACCTGTACTACGGTGCCTCTCATGTTTTATTTCTGTTCCTTTCTAATATGTGTAATGAAGTTACATAACAAGCTTGATAGGGCAAGGTTTACAGAAATAGAAAAGTGAAAAGGATTTATTGCATTATCTTGGGTTTGTCAGAGAAAAAATTATATTGTTGATTATGGCATACTCATAAATAATTGTCTTTGTCATGTTTGTTTGTCCCATTTATAAGGTTAAACTCTTATGGTATGTGTAGAAAACAAGAGTCATATGAGATTTAGATTTATTCTTCATAATTATATATCAACAACTTTACAGAATTTGTTATAATTCAGAGTCCGCCCAGAGATGGAGGCCAAGGTGGAGAGATGTCAATAGCACCGGGTTCAGCATCCTCGGCAAGGAATTGAAAAATGTGTCAAATAAATGTTTCTGTGATAAACATTGGACTCAGGACCATGTGATTGCTACAGTGCTACCACCGTAAAGGGGGATAATTATGTGCTAGCTTTAGCTTCCGAGAGATTCCGTGATGAGTGATCATTAAAACATGTTACTGATTTCACATGTTATCATTGTATGGTTAATGAATCATGTTCTGTACTCAGAAAATCCTAATAAATTCTTAATTTTATGTAGTGCCATTTATTTTAGCATCAATTTAAGGTATCTTCATGAAATTGTCAAATTTGTACCCCTTTTTATATTAGAAACGCACCAGGAACGATAGTCTATATATTTCATTTACTGTCCATACTAAGAAACCTTTTTATAACTTGTGAAATTTACTGAAAGAATATTGTAGATAAAAGTTTGTTTTAGTCAATTAAACTTTATTAGTCACAAAATATTTTACGACACTGAAAGTACAGTTTTGTAAGAAGCAGTTCAGGAAAAAAAAGGATAGATCATTACAATCTCACAGAAGGATAGTTAAATTTTTAGCCAAATTAATAATCACATTTTCCTTGAGAAAAATATTTTTGTGTTTTAGATTATTATAATCATTTCCACCAGTTTTAGATTATTATAATCATTTCCATGTAAATGTAATGAATTCCACATGTATGCATCAGTTTTGTTTTAAAATCTGACTGAATGAGAATGTAGGAAATTAATGTAATGGACTTTTTGCAACTGAACCAGTAAAAGGTTTCTATATATTCACAGTAATTGAGACATTTAATAAATCTGATAAATTGTTGTAATGCAACACTCCTTCTGCTTTTGCAAGTTTATATTCTGTTCTAGTATTTTTCCATTTATGTATAACATCTTATGAGTACGGCATAATTGGAAAACAAATTGGATTTTTCACAGACTATTTGCTTTACACACGTCATGTTAGCTATGTATTTTACAAGAAAATCCGTAAATCAGATGAGAAATTAACCTTTAACAAATTTCAATATGACTATTTATCTGATATTCCAGTTTTAGACATTGCTGAAGGCAGAAGGACGGTTGTATTGTAGAATGCCAAATTTGGAAACTTTCAAGTTCCAATTATTTTAGTTATGAATTTTATCTCTTATGTATGTCAATCTTATACAAGACTGAATTTGAGAGGTTTAAGTTAAATAAAGATATAATTTGTGTACAATTATTATTTTATTATTTTATTCATTCAACTGACACAAGGTCTATTGACACATACAGATTAGCTCTGTTATTTTGTGTTGTCTGAGCATACTTGAGTACTGGTAATCATCAAGTCTTTGAAAAAGCCTCACAGCAATGATTTTATAACCAGGACAGAATAGCTCATCAGACAAAAATAATTTCATTTATTTACATTTTTCTGCAACTTGTTCATCAGAATCTTATTCTGCTGGACAACTACTTTCAAATTGAAACCTGACCAAGTCTACTTAATTTGATGTTTATAATCTGCCACATTATGGGTTTTGTTTTAAAAGTGTTAAGGACATATTGTGGTTGACCATTAGTTGTTTTTACATCAATGTCCTCTGGTGGATAGTTGTCTAATTGGAATCATACCACATCTATATATTTTCAAACAGCAGCTCTTATAAGTTCATTCCAAAGATCTGAAGATGACCTAATTTAATCTAACTTATGTTTAGACAAATTTTTTAACAAGAGGTAACTTAATCTATTTTATACGTAACATGAATTTGACAACCGTTATATATATAGATTGATTGTGCTTAAACAATTGATGACATTTTGAAATTTATTTTGTCTGTCCTTTTATCTGTGTGTCCTAAAGAAATGGTTTCTGGATGATATCTCAAGTTTCCCTTGTCAACACTTCCATATGGATATTTTTACCTCTTAAAATTTTAATATGCTGTTACTGATAACAAAAACATCCTTGACGGATTAGAAAAAAGACATAGATTGTAGCAGGTTAAAAAAGCATGAAAGCACCTTTGAAAAGGAAAACCCAGTTTTCTGTCGATTTGACAGCTATATTTTACTGATAAATGCACTTTGTTTCATTAGTGTTATTATCTAGAGACAGTCTACAAATAAATATTTTGTGAAACATTATTAATCTTTTTTAGCTCACTCTTTGGGCCAAATGAGCTTTTCTCATCACTTGGCGTCAGTAGTCGTCCGTCGTCGTTAACTTTACAAAAATCTTCTCTGAAACTACTGGGCCAAATTAAACCAAACTTGGCCACAATCATCATTTGGGAATCTTGTTTTAAAATGGGTCAAGTGACCCTGCCAACCAACCAAGATGGCCCCATTGGCTAAAAATAGAATATAGGGGTCAAATGTAGATTTTGGCTTATAACTCTGAAACCAAAGCATTTAGAGCAAATCTGACATGGGGTTAAATTGTTTATCAAGTGAAGATTTATCTGCTCTGAAATTTTCAGATAAATCAGACAACTCGTTGTTAGGTTGCTGCCCCTTAATTTGCAATTTTATAGAAGTTTTGTCGTTTTTTGGTTATAATCTTGAATACTATTATAGAAAGAGATAAACTGTAAACAGTAATAATGTTCAGCAAAGTAAGATCTACAAATAAGTCAACATGACCAAAATGGTCAGTTGACACCTATATATTATAAGTGCATACAATACAGTTTTGATCCCGTATTTACATTTGATGAAAATTTCTGTATAGGCTATTTTTGGTCTGATTAAATCAAATATGTAATAAAAATTATAACTTTATGTGCTACTTTTTGAGTTAAATGAGGTCGAAATTTTGTATATTTACTCAAAAGGCCATATTTTCCCTTTCGAAAGAAAGACATAACTTTTTTGTTATAAAAGATAAACATAAATTGTTTTTTGATAAATAATTTTTAATTTCTGTATTTTATAAGTATCCGAAAAAAATTTATGCATTTTTTATTTAGAAATAACTCATATTTATCAAATGGTCATGAATTGAGAAAAAAACATCATTTTTTGCTGTAGATTTAGCAAAATTAAAAAAATTGCACTATTTTAGTCTCCCTGCAAAATGAAACAAAATGCTGTTTTAAAAAATAGGGGTCCATGCACTCATTTTCAAATTAAATCAGTTTGAATGATGAAAATCAGTTGAAAAATGCATCTTATCCCGATATATCACAGTTTGACGTCACGAGAATAACATTATCGTATGCCCTGAAGGAGTAATTGCCCTTTATAGTAATTTTTTACCAATTATTCATAAATTTTTGTAATCTTTTACAAAATTCTTCTCTGAAATTACAGTGCCAAATTTAAGAGGGTTTGGATTGGGTTGAATGATTAAGAATAATGCCCTTAAAAATGAAGATTAGAGAATAACGGGCCAAAAAATAGAAGATTAGAGAATAAAAGGGTTAATTTTTGGAAGATTAAAGAAAAAAGGGGTTAATTTTTTAAAGATTAGAGAAAAAAGGGGTGAAAATTAAATGTTTACAGAATAACAGACCCCCCCATCCAGACCCTCATTTAACCAAACTTGGCCACAATCATCATTCAATGGGGTATCTAGTTTAAAAAATGTGTGCGATGACCCAGCCAACCAGCAAAGATTGTGGCCATATAATAAGTTGACCTATTGCATACAGTATTAGAAATAAAGACCAAAACTCAAAATTTAACTATACCAACTGAACCATGAAAATGAGGTCAAGGTCAGATACCAAAAAAAGGAAGCTTTTAATGAATTGACTGACTACAGCCCTCACATGGTCTAAGGTCAGATGACACTTGCCAGTTGGATATGTACACTTTACAGTCCTTCTATACAACAAATATACTAGACCCATTTCTAATAGTATCTGAGATATGGACCAATTAAACTTAACCTTGTTCACTGATCATGAGGTCAAGGTCAAGGGAAAACTGTCTGAAGGGCACAAGGTATGCAATACCAAGCACAGTTTATTCTATTGCTCAAAATAAGATAAAAATCAACATTACAAAAAATCAAAAAAAAGTTTACACTTTACAAGTAGTTGCTGAACCATAAACATGAGATCAAGGACAATGGACATGTGACAGACATAAACTTGTAACATAATGCATCCATATATAAAGTATGAAGCATCCAGTTCTTCAACCTTCTAAATAAAAAAAAAGTTTTTAAAAGTAAGCTTATGCTGCCGCAGGATCACTATGCCTATGTCGAACGCTCCACAAAAATTAATGCATGCATTTATTATTGCAATTTTGTCAATTAAGACTTAAATGCTATTTCAATTGTTGAGATATTAAAAACAGTCCTGTTTAATTCTTCTAAAAAATTTTGAGTTAAAATTATTGTGATTATAACCCTGCTGCATTTTTCTCAATAATTTTTGAATTGACAGTAATTAAGGTAGATTCATGGTATCTTGGATTGTACTATTGCAGTACACAATCAGTCTAGGTATTTGCCCAAATCTGCAAATGTGTAGATCTAAGTGTGGGAGTTTCTCGCAGCGTTGAAGACCCATTGGTGGCCTTTGGCTGTTGTCCTCTCTATGGTCGGGTTGTCTCTTTGGCACATTCCACATTTCCATTTTCAATTTTATATGTGCAATTTTATTGGTTATCCTGTTTACTTATATGAAGGAAACTTGCTGATTGATTGCATTAGTCAAAATATTTAAACAAATACCAAACATTTGGGTTTTACAATCAATTAAGCCATTTAAGGTGAAATAACTCTTAGTAAATTTATACTGGAATGATAGGAAAATTTAAAATTTTTACTTGTTGCACAAAAACAATATTGTTGACACCATTATTTTATTTTATTTTCTTAAACATATATAATTCTATAAAACCTAATTTCTCACAATTTACTTCAAAATTCATTCTCATAGATTTCTTTAAATGCACATAAATTTTTATTTTTCATGTTCATTCTAGGCAAAGGAGTAGGTCTGGTAAGGACCAATTTTGACCTCAAATTTCAGGCTCATCTGATGAAAGATTTTTACCACTTTTTAAACATTTAAGTGTCTATTTCATTTGAATCAATTAATTTAAGTGAAAGATTTTAACTGATTTAGTCTTTTAAAACGATCCTTTTCAAGCTCCAATATGGAAAATCTACCAAATATGCCGAAAATGTAACTTTTCAGATGGCTTTTGTCAAAAATGAAAGTGGCCTCATCTGTGTTCATCCTCAACCTTTATATATGTTATTTATTATCATCAAATACAACTTACATTTCATTATTAAGGATGAACACGAATGCAGCCACTTTCGTTTTACACAAAAACCGTCTAAAATTTAACTAAAATGCTAGAATTGTGAAGATTTCAGTAATTTAGCATGACTTAATGTTGCTAGTACCCGATTTATGTGCATTGTATTGTCAAAAACAGACCATATTTATGTAGCAGAAGCATTTTGCTGTCCAATAAATAACTAAGACTTTACATTTTAATTTTTTGTAAAACTGCTATATTTTGGGGCAAAAAAAGGGTCTTACTGGACCTACTCCTTTGGCAGCTTTTAATGACTCATAGCTTGAAAAATAGCAGTGACCCATTATTTTAAATAGATTTTTGAAAAGAGCATAGTTAAGTCTTCATTATTACAAAGTAAAAGAAAATTCTATCTTTGGGGGAAACATATACCTATCTTAACATATGCAAAAACACCACCAAAATTCTTAACCAGAGTGCGCACGCTTAAATGTCAAGCCTTCTTTACTAATCATTGATTTTATGTAGATAGTCCTAAATATAAAGCTTTACTACAGGTAAAACATAAACATGATTCAAGAAAATGACTTCAAGGTCAGAAAAATCAAACCAGAAAAACATGTACACCTTACAATCATTTAATAAACGAAACATAGTTGACCTTTCAATTACACTCATTACAGTTTCTAAGAAACAATCTTAACCAGGAAAACTTAACATTGACCAATGGACAATGAAATGAGGTCAAGGTCAGATGAACCATGCTTGACATACATACTGGTACACCTTACATCAATCTATGCATTAAGTAAATTTGACCTATTGCTTATAGTATCAAAGAAAACAAACTTAGCTTGCTGTTCAGTGTGAGCCTAGGCTCTGAGTTGAAGACTGTACCTTGACCTATATAAATAGTTTACTTTTATAAATTGTGACTTGGACAGTTGTCTCATTGGCACTCATACCACATATTTCTATATCTAATAACCATAAAAAACGCAACAGTGACTAATGAGCCATGAAAATGAGGCCAAGGTCAGATGATACCTGCCAGGCAGACATATACACCATACAATCCTTCCATACAAAATATAGTTGTATCTTTGCTTATAATTAAAGAAAAATAGACCAAAACACAAAAAACTTTACACTAAGAAATGAACAGTGAAAATGAGGTCAAGGTCAAATAAAACCTATGAGACAGTCATGTACATCATAAAATATTTCCATACACCAAATATAGTTGACCAATTGCATAAAGTATTAGAAAACCAGAATGTGTCCCTAGCACACAGATGCCACATCCGTATTTTCATTTTCTAAGTTCAGTGGACCTTGAGAATAGGGTAAAAACTCTAATTTGACATTAAAATTAGAAAGATCATATCATAAGGAACATGTATACAAAGTTTCAAGTTGATTTGACTTCAGCTTCATCAAAACCTTCCTCAACCTAAGACTTTAACCTGAATCTGGACAAACGAATGGCCGCACAGACAAGAAAACATAATGCCCAAAAATGGGGTATAAAAAGTCAAAAACTTTAACCACTGAACCATGAAAATTATGTCAAGGTCAGAGGACACCTACCAGTTGGACATGAATACCTTACAATCATTCCCATATACATGTACCAAATAAAGTAGACCTACTGCTTATAGAACATTGTATCTAATATATGGACTTGACCAAGAAAACTTAACCTTGTTCACTGATATATGAAATGAGGTCATGGTCAAATAAAAACTGTTTGTTGGGCATGAGGACCTTTCAAAGTATGCACATATTAAATACAGTTATCAAATTACTCAAGTAGTCATTGAACCATGAAAATGAGGTCAAGGGCAATGGACATATGACATATGGAAACTTCATAACATAAGGCATCTATACACAAAGTATGAAACATTCAAGTCTTCTAGGTTTTAGAATATAAGGCTTATAAGAAGTTAGCTAACACTGTTGCTGCTGGTTCACTAACCCTATGTTGAGCTTTATGCAACAAAAGTCGCAGGTTCAACAAAAACCTAGCGTGACCTCAATTTCTTCACACAATGCTATTTATAAAACTTGTGAAAATCTATCAACAACAAACTTCAACTATTGTAAGCTGGTGGCATGTAGCAAAAACTGTATGGTACAGACAAAAAGGTGTCCCTTCATTGCACAATCAAATTTTGTGTACCATATACATAATAAGGAGATAAGGTATGATTGCCAATGAAGCAATTTTCCACCCAAGTTCAAATGATGTTGATGTTAGAAATTTAAGGCAACTGTACGGCCTTCAATAATGAGAAAATCCATATTGAAGAGAGACTCTAAACGGCCCTGACATGGAAAATATCATTTATGAAACAATTTATTTGAGAAAACTAACAGCCTAATTTGTGACAAAACAAATATGACAAACATGAACCAACTTCAACCACTAAACTATATTCTGTGTTTAAACTGCTTTGAACTTTCTATAAAAGAAATTTCATTTGGAAAGAAAATATAACTAAACAAAGCTAGCTAATGAATTATTTAATTAGAGAAACCAATAAACTAGGAATGATAAGTCTACAGTATAATTCTTTATAAAGTATTATTCAATGATAATTGGTTTAACATTTGCTTTTCCAAATATGTATGCCAAATATGATATAAAGTAATTGTAAGAAATGAAATAAATAAAACATTGAACATCTGATTTAAAAAAAAATATTCTGCAAAATTTTAAATCTGTCTAAACACCTTCCATTCATTCTTTTTTCATGACTGTTTTTAGAAGTAGACAAACTCAGTAAAAATTAATAAAATCTGTATACATCACTTGCAGTACTTGGTAAGGAATATATTACTATATATCATGTTTCTAGTTTTCAACTAAACCTTTTCTAATGGTAAAGCAATGACATTATGATGAACCCTTTATTCATGTACCCTGATTTTAACATGATGTAAACTTAAAAAAAATATGAACCCTTTTATTCATGTACCCTGATTTTAACATGATGTAAACTTAAAAAAAATATGAACCCTTTTATTCATGTTCCCTGGTATTTAAACTTAAAAAAAAACCCAACTTAATTCTATCAACAAAATGAATAAAATTTTTGTATATATATGTAAATTTTGTTCATAATTTTGTTAACTGAAAAAATAATACAATATTTTCAAGATACCCTGATAAATACATCTAAAAATACATCTGGAAGACAAATGACATTGTGTAACATTTCCTTTTTATCTAAAATTCCTTAGTTGTAATGTCCATGTATAAGTAGATATATATATATAGTCATGTATATAATAAGCCTTGCACTAATCATCCAGTGTTGGTTCCATCAGTTTTTTGAAGCTGAACGGCATGAAACCATATCCTTGACCGCTATAAAACTTACTGTTAAATTCAACCCTGAAAAATAAAAGGTAAATAAAATGTAAAAATTTGTTCATACAATACATGGCATAGATATTCTAAAATGAAATTTAGTTAAAAAAACTTAACCAGTTAATATTTTTTCTTAATACTTGGACAACAGTAATAAACTCATCCACCAAGACCCTAAACATTTATCTAAATTACTTTTAAAATAAATTTATTTAACATCAGCAAGGAAGACATTTAAGCATGTGCACATTTGTTTTTTTGGAAGTCCAATAATCTCGATCTCAACTTCTGTTTTCACCATATTTAAAAGGCTCTCATGAAAAATGCATACTACTGGCATACATACTTATCTAAATTCAAACCTATGTAACATTCAAGTAGGAAGGTTCTTTAGACAAAGATTATACAATATAATCCAGAATTAGGAGCAGGGAAAAAAATACACATGTAAAAGTAAGGTATGCAAATATGTCAGCAACCTTTACATGACCAAAGCCTTACCAATGTAAACGTAGGGTATGCAGGAAGGCAGACAACCCTTCCATGACAAGTAGTACTGCTATAGTAATACAGGCAAAGGCACCAAACACAAAGAATATAATAACTGCTCCACCATAAGGAATGTCCATCTTCAAAGAAAGACGAAGCAACATGGTCCACAATACTTCTGACAACTCTACAAATAAGAAAGAAAATAAATGGCTACAGGATTGATAAACTGATAATACTCTCTGGTTTTTGTTTGTTTCTGGACATCACCTTGGTTGACAATGTTTTTGTAAAAGAAATATTAACCCTACCATCTATTTTTAAAAAAATATCAGACTTATATAGCATTCTAAACTAGAGGCTCTAAAGAGCCTGTGTCGCTCACCTTGGTCTATGTGCATATTAAACAAAGGACACAAATGGATTCATGACAAAATTGTATTTTGGTGATGGTGATGTGTTTGAAGTTCTTACTTTACTGAATGATTTTGCTTCTTACAATTATATCTATCATGAACTTTGCCCATTAGTAACAGAGAACTATATTTGGTAAAAATTTACATAAATTTACCAAATTAATGAAAATTGTTAAAAATTGACTATAAAGGGCAATAACTCCTTAAGGGGTCAATTGACCATTTAGGTCATGTTGACTTATTTGTAGATCTTACTTTGCTGAACATTATTGCTGTTTACAGTTTATCGCTATCTATAATAGTATTCAAGATAACCAAAAACGGCAAAATTTCTTTAAAAATTACCAATTGGAGGGCAACAACCCAACAACCAGTTGTCCAATTCATCTGAAAAATTCAGGGCAGATAGATATTGACTTGATTAACAATTTAACTTCTTGTCAGATTTGCTCTAGATGCTTTGGTTTCATAGTTATAAGCAAAAAACTGCATTTTACCCCTATGTTCTATTTTTAGCCGTGGCGGCCATCTTGGTTGAATGGCCAGGTCATCGGACACATTTTTCAAACTAGATACCCCAAAGATGATTGTGGCCTAGTAGTTTCAGTGGAGATTTTGTAAAAGATTACTTAGATTTATGAAAAATGGTTAAAGATTGACTATAAAGGGCAATAACTCCTAAAGGGGTCAACTGACCATTTTGGTCATGTTGACTTATTTGTAGATCTTACTTTGCTGAACATTATTGCTGTTTACAATTTATCTCTATCTATAATAATATTCAAGATAATAACCAAAAACAGCAAAATTTCCTCAAAATTACCAATTCAGGGGCAGCAACCCAACAACTGATTGACCGATTCATCTGAAAATTTCAGGGCAGATAGTTCTTGACCTGATAAACATTTTTATCCCATGTCAGATTTCCTCAAAATGCTTTGGTTTTTGAGTTATAAGCCAAAAACTGCATTTTACCCCTTTGTTCTATTTTTAGCCGTGGCGGCCATCTTGGTTGGTTGACCAGGTCACGCCACACATTTTTTAAACTAGATACCCCAAAGATGATTGTGGCCAAGTTTGGATTAATTTGGCCAAGTAGTTTCAGAGGAGAAGATTTTTGTAAAAGATTACTTTAATTAACGAAAAATGGTTAAAAATTGACTATAAAGGGCAATAACTCCTAAACGGGTCAACTGACCATTTTGGTCATGTTGACTTATTTGTAGATCTTACTTTGCTGAACATTATTGCTGTTTACAGTTTATCTCTAACTATAATAATATTCAAGATAATAACCAAAAACAGCAAAATTTCTTCAAAATTACCAATTCAGGGGCAGCAACCCAACAACCGATTGACCGATTCATCTGAAAATTTCAGGGCAGATAGATCTTGACCTGATAAACATTTTTACCCCATGTCAGATTTGCTCTAAATGCTTTGGTTTTTGAGTTATAAGCCAAAAACTGCATTTTACCCCTATGTTCTATTTTTAGCCGTGGCGGCCATCTTGGTTGGTTGACCAGGTCACGCCACACATTTTTTAAACTAGATACCCCAATGATGATTGTGGCCAAGTTTGGTTTGATTTGGCCCAGTAGTTTCAGAGGAGAAGATTTTTGTAAAAGTTAACGACGACGGACGACGACGACGACGGACGACGGACGACGACGGACGACGACGGACGACGGACGACGGACGCCAAGTGATGAGAAAAGCTCACTTGGCCCTTCGGGCCAGGTGAGCTAAAAAAATAAGGAATAGTGTGATAAGCTAATTTAATTACTGTGGATTCAGTATTATTTGTTGGATACTAATTTTCATGGTTTTTGTGGATACAGGTTTAACACAAATTTGAATGTTTAACGAATTACACACACATTTACTATCAGATTGTATATGTTGTATAAAGAATTTGGCAGAACCACGAAATTACATATCCACGAAAAGGCAAGCTTTCCTCAATTCACAAAAATAAATGAATCCACAGCATATTCTTTCTTCTGTTTCGAAATGATCTAAAATCTACTTCGTTATGTGATATTATGTACACCAGGAAATATGAAAGTTTTACATGTTACATACATTGATTGATTGGTGGCTGATCAATGTTTAATGATGAAAATGCATTCTTTAAGATAACTTTATATGATGCTGATTTCACATGTAATTCAAATTCAATTTGCATTAAATAATTTGAATTAGTTTAATTTGCATTCGAAACATTTCACATCCTAACATCAATTCTAATTCGCTTTGTTTTGCACATCAAATTCGCCAAACTGTCCAAACACGACGTTAACTTTTAATTTGTATTAACAAAAATTTGTAAGGGTTCCGCAGAACCCAGTGTCTCGCCTACTTTTGCTGTAAATCGAAGGCTCAACAAAAATGATGAAAAAAATCAATAAAAATATTCCTCTTGATACTATCTTATGATTGTAAGCAGCTTCTGTCCAAGTTTGGTAAAAATCTAGGATAGCTAATGAATCTAATAAATGTTTTGAAAACTTTAACTGCAGACTGTATGTAATGTTAACTGGAAGAAAATCTAAGTCCATTTAAAAGTGAAAACAAAAAATGGAGTTATTTTTTTACAAAATTTACTTCTGGATACTATCTTATGATCATAAATAAGCTTCTGTCTAAGTTTGGTGCACACCCAGGATAGTTTAAGAAAGTTATTAAAATTTTAAAAACTTTAACCACAGAGTGAATGTAATGTTTCACCGTAGAAAAACTAAGTCCATTTAAAAGTAAAATACAGAAAAAATGGATTTATTTTTTTACAAAATTTACTTATGGATACAATCTAAATGATCATAAACAAGCTTCTGTCCAAGCATGGTAGAAATCCAGTAAAGTTTAAGAAAGTTATTAAAATTATAAAAACTTTAACCACAGAGTGAATGTTATGTTTCCCCGCAGAAAAAACTAAGTCCATTTATAAGTAAAATACGGAAAAACAGAATTTTATCTTTACAAAACTTACTTCTGGATACTATCTTATGATCATAAACAAGCTTTTGTCCAAGTTTGGTAGAAATCCAGTATAGTTTAAGAAAGTTATTAAAATTTCAAAAACTTTAACCACAGAGTGAATATTTGTGGACGCCACCTAAGTCGGCGACACCGAAATGTAGGATCGCTTAGTCTCACTTTTTTCGACTAAAGTCGAAGGCTTGACAAAAATGTATTTCTTATGCAAATTAGCAAATTCAAATCAATTCAAACTTAAAAAAGAAAAGTGTGTGAAAGGGATTAGCGAAATTCGAATAAATTTCGAATTAAAAAAGAAAAGTGTGTGAACACAATAATCAAATCGGATTCGCATTCCATTCACATTAAATGTACGTGTGAATGAGGCATTAATGAATCCTGATTTGTACATTACTAGACTTGACACTAGAGTCAGATTTTCAAGAAAATAGCTGACGAGTCGACTAGTTGCCCTTCCCAGATATAACATCTGAATCTAAGCAAAATAGTTCTGGTTCTTTGATGCATATTTGTTTCATTGGCAATCATACCACATTTCCTTATTTTGATGGTCATTGTTTTTACTCCTAAATACCATGTGCTTAATAGAGGAGCAGCAAACACCACATCTTTGGTGTTATCAAGTACAATGTAGGAGATCTAATACCTACTTTCTCCTTGTTGGGGTGAGCATGGTACTATTGGACCACAGAGGCAGTTAAAATACTTGTTATCAAGCAGGAGATCAAATCCCTCACTTATCCTTGTTGGGGTGAGCATGGTACTATTGGACCACAGAGGCAGTTAAAATACTTGTTATCAAGCAGGAGATCAAATCCCTAACTTATCCTTGTTGAGGTGAGCATGGTACTATTGGACCACAGAGGCAGTTAAAATACTTGTTATCAAGCAGGAGATCAAATCCCTAACTTATCCTTGTTGAGGTGAGCATGGTACTATTGGACCACAGAGGCAGTTAAAATACTTGTTATCAAGCAGGAGATCAAATCCCTAACTTATCCTTGTTGAGGTGAGCATGGTACTATTGGACCACAGAGGCAGTTAAAATACTTGTTATCAAGCAGGAGATCAAATCCCTAATTTATCCTTGTTGAGGTGAGCATGGTACTATTGGACCACAGAGGCAGTTAAAATACTTGTTATCAAGCAGGAGATCAAATCCCTAACTTATCTTTGTTGAGGTGAGCATGGTACTATTGGACCACAGAGGCAGTTAAAATACTTGTTATCAAGCAGGAGATCAAATCCCTAACTTATCCTTGTTGAGGTGAGCATGGTACTATTGGACCACAGAGGCAGTTAAAAAACTTGTTATCAAGCAGGAGATCAAATCCCTAACTTATCCTTGTTGAGGTGAGCATGGTACTATTGGACCACAGAGGCAGTTACAATACTTGATATCAAGCAGGAGATCAAATCCCTAACTTATCCTTGTTGAGGTGAGCATGGTACTATTGGACCACAGAGGCAGTTAAAATACTTGATATCAAGCAGGAGATCAAATCCCTAACTTATCCTTGTTGAGGTGAGCATGGCACTTTTGGACCACAGAGGCAGTTTAAATACTTGTTATCAAGCAGGAGATCAAATCCCTAACTTATCCTTGTTGAGGTGAGCATGGTACTATTGGACCACAGAGGCAGTTAAAATACTTGTTATCAAGCAGGAGATCAAATCCCTAACTTATCCTTGTTGAGGTGAGCATGGTACTATTGGACCACAGAGGCAGTTAAAAAACTTGTTATCAAGCAGGAGATCAAATCCCTAACTTATCCTTGTGGAGGTGAGCATGGTACTATTGGACCACAGAGGCAGTTACAATACTTGATATCAAGCAGGAGATCAAATCCCTAACTTATCCTTGTTGAGGTGAGCATGGTACTATTGGACCACAGAGGCAGTTAAAATACTTGATATCAAGCAGGAGATCAAATCCCTAACTTATCCTTGTTGAGGTGAGCATGGCACTTTTGGACCACAGAGGCAGTTTAAATACTTGTTATCAAGCAGGAGATCAAATCCCTAACTTATCCTTGTTGAGGTGAGCATGGTACTATTGGACCACAGAGGCAGTTAAAATACTTGTTATCAAGCAGGAGATCAAATCCCTAACTTATCCTTGTTGAGGTGAGCATGGTACTATTGGACCACAGAGGCAGTTAAAATACTTGTTATCAAGCAGGAGATCAAATCCCTAACTTATCCTTGTTGAGGTGAGCATGGTACTATTGGACCACAGAGGCAGTTAAAATACTTGTTATCAAGCAGGAGATCAAATCCCTAACTTATCCTTGTTGAGGTGAGCATGGTACTATTGGACCACAGAGGCAGTTAAAATACTTGTTATCAAGCAGGAGATCATATCCCTAACTTATCCATGTTGAGGTGAGCATGGTACTATTGGACCACAGAGGCAGTTAAAATACTTGATATCAAGCAGGAGATCAAATCCCTTACTTATCCTTGTTGAGGTGAGCATGGCACTTTTGGACCACAGAGGCAGTTGAAAAACTTGTTATCAAGCAGGAGATCAAATCCCTAACTTATCCTTGATGAGGTGAGCATGGTACTATTGGACCACAGAGGCAGTTAAAATACTTGATATCAAGCAGGAGATCAAATCCCTAACTTATCCTTGTTGAGGTGAGCATGGTACTATTGGACCACAGAGGCAGTTAAAATACTTGATATCAAGCAGGAGATCAAATCCCTAACTTATCCTTGTTGAGGTGAGCATGGTACTATTGGACCACAGAGGCAGTTAAAATACTTGATATCAAGCAGGAGATCAAATCCCTAACTTATCCTTGTTGAGGTGAGCATGGTACTATTGGACCACAGAGGCAGTTAAAATACTTGTTATCAAGCAGGAGATCATATCCCTAACTTATCCTTGTTGAGGTGAGCATGGTACTATTGGACCACAGAGGCAGTTAAAATACTTGTTATCAAGCAGGAGATCAAGTCCCTAACTTATCCTTGTTGATGTGAGCATGGTACTATTTGACCACAGAGGCAGTTAAAATACTTGTTATCAAGCAGGAGATCAAATCCCTTACTTATCCTTGTTGAGGTGAGCATGGTACTATTGGACCACAGAGGCAGTTAAAATACTTGTTATCAAGCAGGAGATCATATCCCTAACCTATCCATGTTGAGGTGAGCATGGTACTATTGGACCACAGAGGCAGTTAAAATACTTGTTATCAAGCAGGAGATCAAATCCCTTACTTATCCTTGTTGAGGTGAGCATGGCACTTTTGGACCACAGAGGCAGTTGAAAAACTTGTTATCAAGCAGGAGATCAAATCCCTAACTTATCCTTGATGAGGTGAGCATGGTACTATTGGACCACAGAGGCAGTTAAAATACTTGATATCAAGCAGGAGATCAAATCCCTAACTTATCCTTGTTGAGGTGAGCATGGTACTATTGGACCACAGAGGCAGTTAAAATACTTGATATCAAGCAGGAGATCAAATCCCTAACTTATCCTTGTTGAGGTGAGCATGGTACTATTGGACCACAGAGGCAGTTAAAATACTTGATATCAAGCAGGAGATCAAATCCCTAACTTATCCTTGTTGAGGTGAGCATGGTACTATTGGACCACAGAGGCAGTTAAAATACTTGTTATCAAGCAGGAGATCATATCCCTAACTTATCCTTGTTGAGGTGAGCATGGTACTATTGGACCACAGAGGCAGTTAAAATACTTGTTATCAAGCAGGAGATCAAGTCCCTAACTTATCCTTGTTGATGTGAGCATGGTACTATTTGACCACAGAGGCAGTTAAAATACTTGTTATCAAGCAGGAGATCAAATCCCTTACTTATCCTTGTTGAGGTGAGCATGGTACTATTGGACCACAGAGGCAGTTAAAATACTTGTTATCAAGCAGGAGATCAAATCCCTAACTTATCCTTGTTGAGGTGAGCATGGTACTATTGGACCACAGAGGCAGTTAAAATACTTAGAATAGAAAGCTGATACTTACGTGCATGAGCTAAACTAAGAGCCCATAGTCGAAGATAAGAAGCTGTATGAGAAATACATCCTAGACAAAACTCTATGGTATGGATAGCTTGATGTATAAACACTTCACCAAACTCAAACTGTAACAAAATCAATACACATGCAGAATATTGCAATAATATGAGTAATAAAGCTTGAGAATTGAAAATTGAAAAAATTGGGTGTTTTTTTATGATTTTTTTTTATCTTTAGAGAGGCCATATGAACTTGGTCAACTGCAACCACACAAACATGCAGGCATATTTTGGATATACAGCCTATCATTTCTTACACAAAGCATAGAATATTATAACAACACTCTTGAGGTTTTATTTCCAATTTCAACTAGAACACACCCGCGAAATCGCGGGCAATCAGAGCGTACTTGAAAGGATGTAAAGTGTTGTAGGAAGAATTTTGTAAAAGATTTAATAACTTGAGAATTTCAGGAAAAGTATCAAAAGTCATAGGTACTTTGGGACAGGAATTTTTTTTTTACCCTCCTCCTTTATTTCCAAAATTCCCATTATTTGTTTTCTATTAATTTCATTATGAACATACATTTAGTGTACATGTATTATGAACATTCCAGTCAGGAGCCTCTAATTCAGTGGTTCAGTGATATTTGTTTTTCGTTCATTTTTTGTATGTAAATAAGACTGTTAGTTTTCTCATTTGAATTGTAACATTGTCATTTCGGGGCCTTTTGTATCAGACTATGCAGTATCGGCTTTTGCTTATTGTTAAAGGCTGTACAGTGACCTTTAAATGTTAATTTCGGAGTCATTTTGGTCTCTTGCGGAGAGCTGTCTCATTGGCATTCATACCACATCTTCTTTTTTTGTAAAACATTTAGTGACTTAAGAATTTCAGAAAAGGTATCAAAAGTCATAGGTAATTTGGGACAGGATAATTGTTTTGCTAGCCCGGCTCCTCCTTTTTCCACAAAAAAAATCCTTTTTTGTTTGTTTGTTCTCTATTAATTTGAATGACACATGAATAATTTTAGCGCTTATCTGTATATAATGAACATTCATTAAAGGGGGTCGGGGCAGAGGCGGATTAAGGGGGCCCGCCCTCCCCCTTTCTGGAAAATAATTGGTTGCTTACATAGAGAATCACTGAAGCATGACTGGAGCGGGCCCCTCTTAGGCAGTCAACGGGCCCCTGCGTATGAAAATTTCTGGATCCGCCACTGCGGAGAGGCCCTGATCCCAATATCCCGGGCTTAAAAACATGAAATCCCGAGGTTCTGAATTCATTATAAAATTAAATATCTCGACATCCCGAAATTCGAAAAAAAAATCCCGGATCCCGAAATGGTCAATCCTGAAATTTTGATCTTAAAAACACCCGTTCCAGACGTCCCGAAAGTGTATTTTCTTTTTACACTCAATTCTCAGTTTAATAATTGATCCACAGCGGTCATTTATATATTATTCAGACCCTCTCTATTAAATAAACCCTGTGACTGCCGTGGATAGTAAACTTGAAAATGATATCAGTCAGAAAATACACTTTATTCGTAGTATATGTATTTGTTTCAAAGTAAAAAGAAGACGCAAACCGGAGGTCTAATCTGACTTAAATATAAAACAGAAAATACACTGTATTCGTAGTATTAATGTATGTTCAAAGTATACAGAAAACGCAAACCGGAAGTCTAATCTGACTTAAAATTTCGCCCAATGACGGAAACATATCCGGACGTCTTTTTTCTCGTTTTTCACCCAAAATAACTCAATCTGAATAATCATATGAATGGATGACAAATGCGATTATGCACTGTACCCATAGGACACAGAGGCATTATGATTAATTAATTGTGGAAAGAAGAGAAGCGACACCCAAAATGAGGTCTTCTCGTTTAATAGTATAGATAAATTAATTGTTCCTATTGGCTAAAAAACCCATTGAAACCAGATCGTAAAAGATTTCTTCTTTTGGCAACTAATTGAAAAAATACACTTGATTGAAGATGATACAATAAAATAGAATGGTTAAGAACATTGTATGATTGAATACCTCTACTTCATCTTCAGGTTCATCATGAACTGCATGACCTTCAACTTCTACATCAACATCCTTATGATTCACACTCTGTAGAAAAAAGAACATCAATTGAATGATACTCTAAATGCATAATAAACACAAGATGATTGTTTAGACAAACAATGATATGCGATTTAAAATTTAAAATTTAAAATAAAATAATGACTGAATTTAGGAATTTATGCAACTGTCCATTTAAAAAAACCTCTTAGAAATGAATCTTGGCAAAAATCATCCTAAGGTGTCTAGGGACACTTTTTGCATCTAACCAACCAATGTTGGTGTTGTTTATGATGGACACTGGACAGAACATAGATTAAAATTGTAGTTTTCCCATACAAATTTTTAAGTAATTACCATTATGTAAATGAGATGTAAGAAGTTACATATTATGTGTGTGACTTTCATTCAATAGTTCAATTGAACCAATTATTGTAATAGATTTTTCCATAAATTTGCCTGAGAAACACAGGTGTTTGCAGTTTTTGTGAAAGTAAAGGTAACTTTATCTGAAATGTTCTCTGTTACATATATCCTTCTGTGACACATCTTTTACATTCAAATATAGACACAGTTTCATACTACACCTAGACGGTTGTCTAAAATACAGCACGATTTAAAATGATATTTGATATATATTTTTGATGCCAGGAAGTTGTGAATGTAGATAAAAGGTAAATATTTAACAGAACTGAAGCAGTTGAGCTTAAAATATGCAATACATATGTACTTGGACAATGCCCCATCCCCCCAAAAAACTGTCACTAGTCCTGATTTTTTGGGTAATCCAAGGTTTTGCTAAAATTTGAGAACATGAACTAACAAGAAATGAGAGTTTCATCGATTTAACAACACAGTATTGATGGAGGGATTGACAGCTGGTTAAAACATTATATCCTCTACAAAGCATAACTATTTACTTATAACATTGCGACTCTGCATGGATACATACATGACATATGGTGCAATAACAATTAAAGCCAAATTCTTAAAAAGGAACATAATAAGGTTAATTTAAAGGAGAAAGTGTAACCTGTTAAAGAGGACGAAGTCCATTTTAGTAGTTATTCTACTGGTATATCATATTTTGGTCATCACACTTAATTTTCAGAACATATACTACTAGTACATGACGATGTTATAATAAATCCTGAGAAACCTCATTACAGGATTTGCTAAACTAGAAAGGTTTTGGATTTCTAATTTTGACCTGAATATTTAGATTTTTCTACTGTAATGAGGACTTCGTCCTCTAAAACAAAGGCTGATATGTGATATTCTGACTGTTGTGAGAATGGTATTCATTTGTGCTTGATATCAGCATGGGAATCGATCAATACACATATTTTTGGCGGGATATCAAACCTTTGAAATCCTTGGTTGGAAAGATCCAGTCTATAATCAAAAGTATATCAAACATAACTAGTGAGGTATAAGTCAAATTTAAACTAGAGAAATGCTAACTTTTTTTCATCTAAAGATTCCAATTCTCATGGCTTTCACTAGCTTGTTGGTTCTTGAATTTTTTTACGCATCTTTTACCTCAATTCGAAGGTCCCCTCTATTATACAGTATTTTTTCTGTTCCCAAAGGTGACCTTTATAAACCTTTTTAAAAAAACAGTTTTGACTGTACTTCCCTATTCAAAGGCAAGATGAAATCAAAGACAACATTATAACATAATGATATATCTAACACTACAAATATATTCCTGAAAAAGACATCCTACACCTTCTAGCTACCAGTAAAAGGAGCATGGTATACATTTCTACTGAGGTGTGGGAACACACAGATTTCACTCGCTACTAATTTGAACAATACATATATATGTCTAGAAGGGCTGTATTTTATAATTTAATGTAAGAAAACAACTCTTTGCACCTTTTTGAAAATGATTAGTTCATAGTTTAAACTTGACTTAAGAATAATAGAAATTTGTTAGTTCATGCTTAAAGTAAAAATAAATAGTAATTCTCTTATAGCCTTCACAAAAACTCATTCTTCCTTCAAGATATGATCTCAATAAAGGCTGACATTAGAAATGAGTCATCTGTCCTAGGGGCAAATAAATGGGGGAGTGTGACCATGGAACACAGATGATGCCCCTGCTCGTCTATCATATAAAGTTAAAAAGGGACATTACTGAAACACCGTAATAGTGATGCTACCCAAATTTGTACATGATCTGGGTTTTGTGGTAATGACAATTGTGTATGGTAAGTTTAATACATTTGGTAGAGGCAAACTTAAGTTAAAGAATTGAAACAAAAAAAATCATCGTTTTTCCATTTGTGAAGGGGCATAACTCTAAAACGGTTGATGCCACCAAAAATTAAAATCAATCTACTTTTGTGGTTATAAGCATTGTTAAACCTTCATAACATTTGGTTAAGGCAATCTTAAGTTAGAGAACAGAAACCAACTTTGAGACGTACGGACATACAGACGAACAAGGGTCAAACTTTCAAGGGATTTTCTGACTCGGACTTAGAAATCACCCAATCAAAATACTGGATTTGTTCTTTTAAGCACTTTTGTACTCTTGAGTACTGAGTAAAGTTTTATGACCAAGGACCAAGATATCATATTTGAATTTACTGAATTTTGATGCCTAAACTGTGTACTACATTCAACAAAGGGCTGTAAAGGAATAACAAACCAAAGATCCACAGACAATTTAAAGGATCAAAGCCTAGATGATCTACAAGTGAATTGCACTGCAATCTTGAATCAAGCAAAATATCTTGCGATTTAAAATATAAATTATCTGAATAAAGTACAAGGTGATAGCTATAAATGATCCTAGGAATTACTAATTGTTAATAATGGCAATGCAAACTCATTCTTATGGTGGTCCAAACATTCTAGTACCTGTAAATATTGTACTGAACCACGGACAACAAAATTCATTGAGCAAACAAAAAACACTGGAGTCCATGGCTCATTCATACTAAATCTGGAATATATATGTATATAGCATGCACGATAGACTTACCGATTTAAGTTCAATGTCTGACTTGGTCGGTTTGTCAACAGACATTGATGACTGATTAGAGAAAACACACAGTTAGTATTCATATCTGAGTATAAACACACACACAAACACACAAAGTAACAGAGTTTCTAAATAATAGCCAGAGATTAAGGACAGACTTCGTAGAGATGCATTTTTTTTTACAAGCTACCTATAAATGTTCATTTGAATGTTGTAGATACATGCAACTCTCTATAAAATAACTCATTCTAAAATTCTGTCAAACAAAAATTCTTTATAATATTAGCAAACGAATGAACTAAAGGTCAAGCTAAAATCTTATATCACAATTGTTAAAAGACAGGAAATAATACTTTAAACTAGTTATTGAAAACATGCATCTAAGCCATGCAATTCTGTTTCTTTTGATATTTGCAAGTTGCAAAGACACAAAAAAACACAATATATACATGTACATATGTAGTAACTCAAACTGAATATTAGAACTTTGTCATGTCTTTATCTCATTTTAACAATTTTAATACAAATTAATTGGCTAATTAAAATTACATAATAAAGAGCTATAATTAAAGCAAAGCAGTTAAGTCAAATTAAAACATATATACATGTATGATACCAATCTATTTTAGTGAACAATAGTAGGTATTCAATGGTACAGTGGTGAATTGTTACATTTGTTATTTTCTTTTACTTTGTTGCTATGGAAACTTACATTATCTGGCATTTCCTCCTGAGCAATCAAAGCTCTTTCTGATACAGCTCCCAAACCCTGCTTCCTCTGTAAAAAAAAAAGATTCTCTTTAGGGACAACTCTTGTTATTTGTCTTTAAGATGTTATCCTTTGTGTCAAAAGTATTCCAAGGCAATAAATTTTAAAACAATTTATTAGACTATAACATCCAGTTTAAATAAAAACTTCCACGCCAGTCTTTTTATTATATACCAACAAACCATGCAGGAAAACAAAGGACAACAATAAGTGTACTTCACAGACAGAGCAAATAGGAATGGAGTGTCAATCTAGAAACCATAACTGATCCATCTGTTAACAGTAAGCTGTTACTACTGTTCAATTCACTTGAAATTTGACAAGACATTATACACCATATCTCTATTTGTCCACCATTACTGGACATTATAGAAGTGTGTGTAAAATTTTGCTATCACAAGAGAAAATGTCTGACGCCAGAAATGAAAAATGTTTGTTGTATGATGTCAATAGTTGAAGTGTCCTAAATTCTCACGTCAAGTGTCATAGATCCCCAAATAGCCATTAGGTCTATTGTCTAGTTTAGACTTTATAAATATTATGTGCAGTGTAAGTATAAGTGGTATACAAGTATATCTATTACAATAACCAATGTACCCAGTGGCAGTAGTATATAATATTTATTATCAATTTTACTGTAATTATTTATGCATGATGTTAAAAAGCTCACTGCAAGCTGATGTTCCGCAAAATGTTATTTTATGACTACATGATAAGCCTGCTTTAAGTATAATCATTTGACACAGGTTTTGGTTCAGATAAAAGTAAAACTTTATGAACAGGGACATAATATCAATTTTTTAACAAATCTATAAGAAACATTCACAAACGTTTATTTCTCACATTGAAATTTCAGTATATGTTTTATGGACTGATGAATAGAAATCTACATTTCAACACTAAGAAATGAGAATATATACTTTTTAGTATCTTGAAAGATTCTATTAGACCTACTAGCATATGAAAAATTAGAATAGTGCAATAAAAATGTTTATAGTGATGTTTTAAAATTATAGCTATTTAAAAAAAAAATCATGCATAAGAAAACTCTATACCAGTTAAAACATGCACAGTTAATGAAGCTGTATTAACTGACAATAAATTGACAGAATAAATTTGTTCTATCCTAATCATGCTTGTGCATTTTTTCCATTTGAATGTTAATAATAATGGGTAGTAAATTTCAAAATATGTCCCAGTTTTTTTTCTGTAGGGAAATGGCATCCAGCATAACAGATGAACCAGAGGCTCCTAGGAGTCTAAACTTATCACCTGACAAACATATGCAGTTATATATAGTAAACCAACACCTAAAGCAGTGATCGTATGGAAGGGGGAAAGGCAAACATAAGCAATATCAAAACCATTAGCAGCAGCTACTTTCCCACTAAATTAGGTTGTAACCATAACTAATCAGATTGGAATCTTAGATGGCTGGGAATATCTAACAATCAAAGAGCAGAATGCTCTGAGGGATACGATTGCCATAGTTTTCATTGACACATGTATAGCAGTTCTGCCAAATTTTCATTAAACAAATGCATGAGATTTGGCCAAAATTGAAAAGATCAAAGAAGGAAAAAATAGATCCAAGAATACTGTTGCAAAAAAGCATGAACATGCGTGAGTCTCAAGCATTTTGGCCGGTAACCCTGGTACAGCTGGATAGTATTATTCTCTAAACTAATTCAACTGCACATGCAAAATGTAACAATCTGAATAGTCACTCAACTTAAAGAATAGCCAATCCCCGTTACAAGTGTATGAGCCATGTACTTATTGTGTTTTATCGAATTATAGTTATCCTGTACCATTGTAAACTTGTACCACTAAAAAAAACTTGTACCAATGCAAACTCGTACCAACTTATTTAAATGCATTCAAATGGTGTTAAATTATGAATATACATGATATACGTTACTTTCACCCAATACCTCTTAAGTCTGTAAAATGTATATAATTTGAAAGTACAATGACCAATGTGTAGCTTATGTTCCTTGTATATTGGATAGAAAATACTGTGGCAGATGTAGATAATTAAGGTACAGTTTCACCCGAAGAAAATTTTTCATGAATAATTAAATCTTAGCAGTAAGTCAAAATGATTGCCAAAATTATTTTTACTGTCTATAAATAAATGTAACAATGAAATTTAACTGATTCCTGTTTAGGGGGTCCGCATTTTCCCCGCAAATAAAGCACATGGCTTTCAACAATTGTAAACATAGCATTCAATTTATGATCATGGATTACAGCTTTAATTAACTTAAATTGGAAATATACATATTCAACATGTTCAATTTTTATAAGGTACAGTTAAAGCAATGTTTTAACTTTCCTCTGGATTAAGTTCTACAGTGGCAGATCCAGAACTTTTCCTAAGGGGGAGCCCGCTGACTGACCTAAGAGGGGGCCCGCTCCAGTCATGCTTCAATGATTCCCTTTATAATTAACCATTTTTTTCCACTAAAAAAAGGGGGGCTGGATCCGCCTATGTTCTAGTTTGAAAGATCAGTTAAAACATTAATGCTTTAAAACATTCTTTATTTTTGTCTAAGTTTTCATTTAACTCCTGTGTAAAATTCAAGCAATTCAACTTTATTTCTATTAAGTTTACAAACAGAAACCCATAAAACATCATATTTTTTATATATTTTTCTGAATGTTACGACTTCCCAGTAGTACAAAATAACTTTTTTGGTTCCAATGCCGTGGTACGAGTTTTAACTTGCTTCCGTATCTTGTCACCGTAATTCTAGGAGGAACCCTAAACTGGACCCCTGTTGTGTTCACTTATCGCTACACTGACCTTCGGTGCGAAGCTATATATAGAAAGGCGGACCAGTTTAGGAGGAACCCCATTTCTTACTCTTTAATTATTGAAGTTCCTTTGGGTCAGAGGGCATGACCCCTTTCCGTACACACTCCTCTGTTTACATTGAGATCGTTCTTAATACAATACGACGTTTACCGGCATTAACGAGTTAATTCTTCTTGACGAAGACATCGAAAAGGGAGACAACTCGAAACGATAACATAGAAGATTCCATTTCTGCTGAAGGGGTGTTATAGGTAATTTTTACGATGGAACATTTATTTTAATTTAAATTATGCATGTGATTTAAAATTATGCAACAACAATAGCCCTCCATATGCAGACAGACATAGAAAGAATCCCATGAGTTTCAAATTAATCAATGAAGCGGGGAATCACTCAATCTGATACCCCTTGAAATCAGGAAAACTACACGCATGTGGGGTCTCACTAATTAGCGACAAAAAGCATCAAGAAGCGACAAGAAGAAAAATAATAAGTGACAAAAAGCAACAAGAAGCTATTTAGCGACAAGAATACATTTTGTTATCACATACAATAAAATATTTTTTTAGGATTATATTGAAAGATGAAGAAATAAAAAAAATTCGATGAAGAGATTGTGTACTTTTTATTATCATATTGATAGATGTAGAAATTAAACATGTGTAAGAGCAAAGGAAATGTAAACGCTATAAAATGAAAATAAAAACAAAGATTTGTCACCTTCCTTTTGAAGGATTTAATAAAACAAAAACATGAAATATTATTTCCTTCCTAACTGTACAATTAATTTTTCCTGATAGGACCAACATTAGCTGTGGCTTCACTCTAAGGTAATACACAATTAAGAGCAACAAATGAGATTAACTAGGTGCGTGTCCTTTGTTTTATTGCAACAATAACATCCATTAACACCTTCATCAATTACACGCACCAGAATATACAATTATTGTACCGAACAGTGAACACCTGTTGAAAACTCAAGATTGTCATCAGTTTCCTTTAATCTTCAATCTATATGCATAACCATGATAAATATTCACATTTTAATTATGTTTTCCTCTTGTTTGATTTCAGTTCTTAATTTGTATTTCACAATTTGTGTATGTATTTTCTGGACAATTATGCACAAATAATGCATTTTGCAAGTTAATTATATATTGTACAAAAAAGGTTTTAAAAACAAATAAAAAGACAAAATATATTATTGTTCTAAAACACAAGTAAAAGTAATACCATAAAACGACAGGGTAAAGGTAATACTTCCTGTGATACCTTATAAAATATCATGTAAATAAATGTAGCAACTGAATTAGATTTACAAGTTTCATTTTTTCTTTGGCATATTTTTTTAATATTTATTTCGAATAAGTAATAAAAATAAAAAAATGTTTTCTTGTTGCTAAATAGTTTCTTGTTGCTAATATTATTCTTCTTGTCGCTTCTTGACGCTTTTTGTCTCTACAATTCTTTTTGTCTCTAATTAGTGAGACCATGCATGGACATTAATACATAAACAAACCGCGACTTGCGATTTGGAACAAGAACGTTTATTAAATGATATGATGAATGGTTCTCCATTTCTTTGTGAGAGTACAGTATCAAATATCAGTTTCATATTGGTAAAATATAGAAATACTCCACTTCAGTTCTTGTGACAGAAATAGAATTATCGATCGGCTTTCAGAGAACTCTCGCAAGTTATCAAAATTTGGGAATTCCCTCTGACGTGTTTCTAAATTTATAAAAACACTAAATATAAATACTGTTTAATTCTGATTTTCCGTATTGTTAAAAACACGCATATAAGTCAAGGAAAATATCACACATGAAGATTATGAGTAAAACATTACAGGAAAGTTGTTTATGTTCAATTGTTTTGCTTGTTTTTACCTTTTAAAGCAAGATAATCATAAGAATCTGAGATGTTGCTGAATGTTTAGAATAAAACGAATGACGTGAGGGAGTGTGTCATAGGGTCAATAGTAAAAGTCTACAGATTGCTTGACAGCAATCGTATCCCAAAAACAATCAAATATTTAAAGACAATATCTCAAGGATTATTTTAGCCTGTTCACAGTTTCACTTCATGTATTATAAATAATTTGGCTTCACAACTAACAAGTGATTGTTGCTTGAAGTCAGAAGGTTATCGAGAGCAGATCTAAGGTCATTGGGAGACAAAATACTGCTAAACACCAAAAGTGTAAATTAAATCCCTCTCGAAAATAAGTTGGTTTACAGTAATTATTGTAGACACCTATTTTAATCAGTTCACTTTCAGAATGATTTCGAATTCATTATCGTAATGGATTCTGAAAAATGGTAAAAATAACTCAAACCTGAAGCTTTTCTTATTTTCAAACTTTATTTTGAAATTTTTAAACAAGATTGTCAATGTTCCAGAATTTCAAAGAGATAGATGATTTGTAACAATGTGTGCATGACCTTACATGCAAATGATATATTTGAATGTCACAAACTAGATAAAGATTCTACAATACCATCTAAGAAAAGTCATACAGTATTTTTTTTAAACAGGAACTAGTAATTTTTATTTCTTATACATCAAAAACTAAGCTATCAAGGGAGGTAACTAATAGACTAGCAATTGACTTCATCATTGGTATCAAACATTGATTCACAGAATAAAGACTTCAGTAGAAATATAAGGCAAAGCAACTTGTGTTTCTATAAATATATATACTGATTATTGTTTAGATATGTGAAAAAAAAACTACCATAAATCTATAAAATTTGTAAACTTATGAGAATCTGATCAAACATTTATGGAACTTCCTTTTTAGTTAAATGGAAGTTTGCCAACAATTTGTCTTTGATGTTAATGTTTCAAATCTTGCTTGGTTAAATCAAATACTTTTTAACTAAAAGTTGTTGCTTCACTATCAAGCATGAAACAACTATCTGGCTCAGAATCAAAATGATGTTTCCTGATGTTCTTTGGGTTTTAAAAATAAGATCAATGAAAATAAGCTTTCCACTAATAATACTCCTTTTTACAATAAAATAATATTAACACATCTATTTTATTTCTCTAAAGATCAAAACTGACAGCTTTTTCTTTTCATGTGCAATAAAGTACATTATCGCTATTTTGAGATGATCAACGATAATCTGTAAGTATCATAAGCATAACCAGTCACTTTAGGCAACATAGTTAAAGGGGAAAATTTGTCTAGTTGTTTACAATGGACTTCCTCATAATCATAGAGTTGAAGTCAAAATTTTCAAAGAGCAAACTTTTGTTGAAACTATCTGAATCTTTATAGACTGGTCCTTAAAATGAAAGGATAACAAACAAAAAATCGATCTAGTTACAATGAATTATTTTTTATAAACATTTAAAAAGACCAACTTTTATTATCTCCTCATAAAACTAGATATTTTTTTTTTATTTGGATGTCATTAAAGGCCTCTATATGGTCTGAACCTCTTTTTGAAGACATCAATACCGAATGTTAGTAAATTTAGTCTTTATGATGGTATTAGCAGTTTTTTAATTCAATTTTACTTGTTTAACTATATACAACGGGATTTCCAAGATCTTGTTTCAAGATGATAAATATATATGAATACCTATACGGCTCTAAAAGAACTGCCTATATTTGTTAGCAAGCTTAATTATAAAACAAGAAAGTCCACATCTCTTTCTTAAGTAAGATCTCACACTATCAGACAAAACAACTTATATCATTTCATAGAAATAAAAATTAATATATTTAATTTAGCAACAGCAGCATATACTTACTTTTTCCAAGTCCTAAAATAGCATTGCCATGAACAGTTAAAAATCATAAAGAACGTTTTTTGAAATGTAGCTGTCTTCACAATATTTGCCACTTTTTTGCCTAATTTGTTTTGTATACAAAATAATCTTCCCAAAGCTAAATAATTCATTAGTGTTTTTCTTATGAAAGGTTTTAGTAATATTATATAGGCTTTTATAATTTTTCAACAACAAAAAATCCACATGATATAAGAAACATTAAACGTAAGAATGTGATTTCTCATTTTATACTTGAATATATAACACCTTAAAATAATAAAACCAAATGACAACTTGCTTTCATCAATTAAAAATACAAATAGAAAATAGAAATCAGTTTAATTTTACAGTATATAATTTTGTGCTTTTAAATCCTATCTTGAAATATATCTAAAGAAAACAATGTCAAACCCTTATTGGATCAATTAAACATAGTGCTACATTTTTCATAAGAATTGAACAAAATAAATACTGCTTATTCCTAACAAGCAAAGCATCCAACTGACCAAAAACAGTAAAACATTGATTTAAGTTCAATTGTACAAATATATGACTTTGTGACACCTGAAAATGGTTTTACATTATTCATTTCGAGAGAATCAATCACAAAAACAACGCCAAAACTTTCTATTATATACTTACTCTTTCTTTAGCGTTGTGTTTGGACCTCAGAACAAATGGTTTTACACACAGCATTACGGGGGCCATAAGCACACCTGCTACTAGTAAAATTGTTTGGATCATTTGCTACAAAATAAACAGGCATGCTTTATAAATATTTTATACAAATAAACAACTATGGTCCTATTATTACTATACATGATCAATAAAAAGTAAATCTGGCCATCATGTCAATCATTATCTAAATAGAGGAGTTAAGAGTTTGTGTCCAATGTACACGAATGTCCCACCCCCACTATCATTTTCTTTGTTAAGTGGACCATCAAATCGGGATATAAACTCATTTGGCATTACAATTAGAAAGATCATATCGTAGGGAACATGTGTACTAAGTTTCCAGTTGAATGGACCTAAACTTCATCAAAAACAACCTTGACCACAAACTTTAACCTGAAGTGGGACAGACGGATGGACAAAAGAATGAATTAACAAACAAACAGACGGATGCACAGACCAGAAAACATTATGCCCCTCTACTATCGTGGGTTTATAAAAATAAACCCCTTGCGAAATTTTTCAAATTTACAGTACTGATTGAATACATATTTATTTTCAATGTTTTATGTATAGATCTGTCAAATGCAATAATATAAGTTGCACTTATAACAAATACACATGTTTGTAATATCATAACAATAAAATATATATTAACAAAATAATGTTTTAGCAATAAGTTTAGCCTTTACTTTCATAAGAGAGACAGATTTCCCCAATCAATAATTTCTAACAATATGAGTCAAATGGAAAATTTGAAATGGTCTTCTATCAATTGCACATTTATTTTATTGGATAAGAATATTTAAGCTGTCAAAAACAACATGTATTATAACCTTGAATCAGACTATAATAGCTGGTCAAAGTTAAGGATGTACAAACCTGGTTCTCATAGAATATAGTCTGTGAAGAGCATGGTAGCTTCTCCAAAGTTTTTTCATACTCTATACATTCAAAAGTAGTTGTATTAGTCCCTGGTATTTCTGTTACTGGCTGATACTTCATCAAAAACATGTTGATAAAATCTAAATAAATTTAAAATAAGTTTTTAAAAGTATTTTACAAATATAAGCCTTCTGTCCTTTGACCTCATTTCATGTAATGTTTTTCTTTACTTTTACATTATTTTTCTTAATATACATTATCAACTTTTTAAATTTGTTTAAATTTAGCCAGTACATCTTGAGAGCTTAGTGATATTTAAATCAACCAAACTATAAATCTTTTTTTCATTTTAGCTTTCAGAGCAAATGTTATTATTCAGTTTTCCTAAATGGGTATACCAAAACTTAAAGTAGAATCTTTTGTAATAAATGTTCCAGATGTTTTAAAACTGGTTATTTTATTGTCTTAAAACTGCTACATTTCATTTGTTTGAAATGTCAAACAATTCAAACAAATATTTAAATTTCACAAATAAAATGTGTCAAAAAGGTTGGAAACACTTCCTTTCACAGAATTCAATAAATCAGGCCAAAAAAACCCTGGAAGAGTGTTTATTCTTATCCAATTGACTCTATTTTTTATCACACTGCTTTTAAATAAAGACATTATAATATACTGGCTATTTCTGAAATTTGATAGGAAACCTTGACAAGGTATATAAACCCATATATCATGTGAACAAAAACAAGGTCAAAGTGGTAACTAATGTTAAAATATGTAGCCTATTTCACAAAAAAATCTTAAGTGTAAAATTAATCTTATTAACCTTATGATAAAAATATTTAGTTAAATTGTTATTGTTAAGGAATATTTTAGACTTATGATAAATTTTACACTTAATATTTTTTTTGTGAAAAGGGCTACAGGACACTTTGATTTGATATTTTTGATACATTTAAAAATCATGCTTAGTCACATGGGATATAGGCTCATTTTCCATGTAATGATCCCATATAATATACAATTATGGCCCGTTGAATAGGTGAATATCCAAAATTGTCAACATGAGAAGGTTATTTCAATGAGGGCGCAGCCCGAAGTGAAATAACTTTTAAGGGTTGACAATTTTGGATATTCATGGATTCTACAGGGCCACAATTGTTTTATTATACCGAACTAACAGTGGAACGAACAAAAGCTGACGTTTGTCGTTTGAAAGTAACTCAGGAAAATACAGTTGTGTTCTCTAATTTGTCAGATGTGCAACAAAGGTAGAATATTTTTGTAAAATATTAATGGCCCTGAAAAGGACCGTTTATAGGAGAAATCATCGGCTGTTGGCACTCTTCATTTTCAAAGCCTTATTCATTTCCTCGTCTCTCGATGGGCTGTCAGTGTAACGTGAATGCTTCCATCTTGTTTATTTACGTCTGTGACGTCAATACACGGGAGGTAACTCGAGTGCAAATCTAGACACTAAAAAGGTTATTCACCAATGGTGTAAATTTTAAGGGTTATTTGTCCTCCCTTGCAATTAAATGAAAATTAACTGAATTATTCCATGTCATGTGATAAGTTGTTATCCAATAGAACTGTTTGTATTATATGCAAGGTATAATAACATATAATATTGACTTTGTTGATGTGTTACATATTTGTTTCTTCAATAATTTTTTGTACATAAATTTGGCCATCAGTTTTTCATTTGAATTGTTTTTCATTGTCATTTCATAAAGCTGACTATGCAGTATGGGCTATGATCATTGTTAAAGGCGGTACAGTGACCTATAGTTGTTAATTTCTGTGCTATTGGTCTCTAGTGGAGATTTGTCTCATTGGCCACATCTTCTTATATTTTGATTGAGATAGAACTTACGAATCAATAAGGAAGGAGCACACTGTGTACATTTCTGATTAAACAAGAACCATTTGTAGAACACAAGTCCAACCAAGTATCCAAACAAGCACAGTAAAAACAGCAATGATGGAACAAATTCTACTAAAGCTTCTAAAGTTCGTTTGAAATATCTGTAATATAAGATATGTTATTATCTAATAATATGAAAAGAACATTGAAATAAAAATGTGTCCAAGAACATGAATATCCATGCTCAAGCTTGCCTATAATACATGAAAATAATTTTACGTGCTTTTGATACCACTGCTAGGTTTTAAGTACAGGTCCATGTAAGAATCAGGCAAACAGTGATAAGTCCATTTTGGCAAATTGGTCAAATTTCTTATTCTAGATATGGATTTACCTTATAAGAACTTGAATATGAAATTTTTTTTTGAAAAAAATAATTTTTGTGTTAAAAAAAATCATTTTCAAATTTCCCCCTGATGGCCCCTAAAAATGAGCAAGGAAAACTACCAAAACGCACGTTTTTAAAGTAATTTATCTTGCTTTAATAATATATTTTTTGTTGCTTGTATATACTTTATATAGAGTTCATATGTATAGTGATATGAAAACAGATTGAAAATGGATTTTAAATATTTTCTTCCCTAGCAACCGTAACCATGGAAATGTGATCAAAATGAAGTTTAGAAAAATGCAAATTTCATCTAATTTCATTTAATTTTTTTAAGAAACAGCAACAGTATACACACTTTTGTTATATATTCCCTTTTAGTAGAAGCCCTATAGAATAAATCGAAACAAAAAAAAGTTCGGAAATATTTGGCTGTTGTAGGTGGCAGCACCATCAAAATCGTCAATTTTTCATGTTTTTTTTTATCATTTATGATTTTTACGCCCCATATTGATCAAATTTAGGTGAAATATTCACTTATATCATGACAATACCTATACATATGATATACCAGGGTGTAAAGGGGTAATATCTTGCATTTTGAGTGGAACAATATATAGCTTGTTTGTGTATGTTTGGGGAGGAGGGTCGCTTGAACCTTTTCCAAGGGGAAAAATGTTATGATTTACATTAGTTATGAGCCAAAGTCCACAATAATTGTGTTGTTACCTTGCAAGAATCAACAGGGTCTGAATAGATATAAATGAAGGATTTGAATTCTTAGAAACAAATAGTTTTCTCAATATATTGATCCAAATATCACAGGACACTTTAGTGTAGTAATTTTAGCAAACGATTACTATGTTTTGTGTCTCCCACATTGATTGTTTTTTTTATTTCAGATGTGATAAACAGGTACTCCTGCAAAATATTTGTTCAGTGGTACAAGCAGTTAATAAATAATAAACAGGTTACTGAAGTGTCCCCATTTTCTTCCTCAATATGTAAATATGCAAGAGTCAATGGTCTTGCATACAGAATTTTTCCCATTGGAACAGAACATATCTAGTGAACTAACATGTATTTTAAAAGTGAAACCACCCTTATTCACATATCGATAATATTGAACTTAAATTCAATGTTTACTACCAGGAAGAAAGCCAATTGGAGATAATGGAAGTAAAGAATAAAAAAAAAGATAGATAATAAGTTGACTGTTCAAATGTTTAATTTTCTAAAAACTAAATAATTATATGGTCATGATGGTACAAGCAAAATTATTTTAACATATATTCTAATAATACTAAGTTTTCATTGATCAAATATGTATCTTAACCTTCTATTCAAAAGAGTTATTGCTGAGCATGCTTAGTAAATGTTCTTTAATAATATTTGACAAATACTTTTATGAAAAAAGTAATAAGGAAATCTTGATATTCTCCTGTCTTTCTTTAAAGCCTATCTCATAGTTCATCTTCAGTCCCCTTTGTTGATGTTGGTTTATTTTTTTTGTTGTAAATACTACTTCATTGCACAACCTGGCCCACTCAGGTGTCAGGTTGTTTCATATTACAACTGTTAAAAATGCTTTCCTATATATATATATAGCTATCAAAAGATGGTTTTTAAGTCAATTTAAGGTAGCAAATCTAATGACACAGCCAACTTTTGAGCAAAAGAACAGCATTTAATCAGAACTTTCTGAGTGATGAGAGGATAATATGGTTGAGTCTTCACCATTTTCTATTTTTATTTCTGGTCCTCCATGGAGATTTACTGCACCAACTGTTTTTAGGTGTTTTGATTTTTCCAGTTACATTAACAGGTAAATAAACACACATTTTTCTGTTTTATTTTCCTGCCGTTTACCAAAATCCATTTGGTCTATGTATTTATAAGGAATAAATTTTACTTTGCCGATGTTGTAGGCTTTCCTCAGTAGTATACCATCTTCTTCAACTCACAACTCATTAAAATCATTTATTCCATTAAACTTGTGTGTTATCAGTTTGTGTTATGAGGTGTCGTTAGTACATTCAGTGACTTGACATCCAGCAACACCTGTGAAAAAAAATAATAATGAGGGGAATAATAAACCGATTAAAAGATCATGTTTTCAACTTCAACAAAATGTGTGTACATTACTACATAGGTCAACATGATATTTTGAAGAAAAGAATAATTGTAAACTAGAGGCTCCAAGGAGCCTGTGTTATTCAAATGATATTTTATTTACAATTGATGCATGGAATAATGCAACCGTAGTTATACTTTTGCTCTAGTTTCAGAGATACATGTATGGACCAGTCAAAAACTGCATTTTTTACAATGTTCTATTTTCAGCCATGTCTGCCATGATTTAGGCAGACGGGGTCACTGGACACATTTAAAAAAAAAATACCCTGATGTTTATTTGGGGCCAAGTTTATTTAAATTTATCTCAGTTGTTTCAGGAAAGACTTTTGTAAAAGAGTGCAAAAATTTACGAAAAATTGTAAAATTTGACTTAAATGTTCAATATCTCCTTATGAAGTCAATTGACAATTTTGATCCTGTTCACTTATTTGTAGAGCTTACTTTGCTGAACATTATTGCTGTTTACAGTTTATCACTATCTGTAATAATATTCAAGATATATAAACCAAAAAACAGCAAAATTTCATTAAAATTACCAAATCAGGGGCAGCAACCCAATTTATCTGAAAATTTCAGGGCAGATAGATCATGACCTAATAAATGATTTACCCTCCATGTCAGATTTGCTCTAAATGCTTTGGTTTTTTAGCTATAAGCCAAAACTGTGTTTTACCCCCTATGATCTAATTTAGCCATGGTGGCCATATTGGTTGGTTGGCTGGGTCACAGAAGTTTGGTTTAATTTGACCCAGTAGTTTTAGAGGAGAATATTTTTGTAAAAGTTAACGACAACGTACACAAAGTGATGGGAAAAGCTCACTTGGCCCTTTGGGCTAAGTGAGCTAAAAAATAACCAAAAACAACAAAATTTCCTTAAAATTTCTAGTTCCGAGGAAGCAACCTAATAAGTTTGTCAGAATGATTTAAGGATACATATATATCTTAGCTTACCGAACATTTCTGCCTGTGTCAAATTTGCTCTTAATGCTTTAGTTTCAGAGATATAAGACTAAATTTACATTTTACCCCTATTTTCCTATGGTGGCCATCTTGGTTGGTTAGCCTGGTCAATGGACACACTTTTTAAATTAATACCCAAATGATAATTGTGGCCAAGTTTAGTTAAATTTGGCTTATTAGTTTCAGTGGAGAAGATATTTGTAAAAATCAAAAGACAACGAAAACAGAAAAGTGATGAGAAAAGCTTTAAGGCCATGTGAGATAAAAAAAAGTTTAAAAAAAGTTTAAAAAAAGTTGCAGTGCATGATGTGCTGTTTGCACTATCATATCAAGGGTTCCGTTTTAAGTTTGATATTGAAACAGATACATGTAGTACTATAAGGAAATTATGCACTAAATTTCAAACTATTCTGACTTTTTACTATGACCAAAACCTTTAACCTGAAAAATTACTGTTTTAACGTAGAAAGTTTTTTTTGGGATATGGTCCTAATCTGGAATACAATTTGATTTTTGTAAAAAATTGTGCAAGAAAAAAAATAAAATCATAATTTCCTGTTGATATGCACATCTGCATAGTATGTCCTTATTATCTACAAAGTTTCATGCAGATCTGTTGTGTAGTTTCAGAGGAGTTGCAAAGACACTTTTGCAGAAGTACATTAGAGCAAATAATTTCAAAGGGGCGTAACTCATAGAAAAAAAAATGAATCTTAATTTCCTGTTGACACATGGTTGATATGCACATCTACATAGTATGTCCTTATCATCTACCAAGTATCATAAAATCATATTGAATATATGTTCTATGAATTAACTATATAATTATAGTATCACAATGTATACTTGGGGGGGGGGGGGGGGGGGTGGGGGTCTGGGGTTTGGAAGCCTCCTTTTTTTTTTGGCCGATCAATGCATTTGAATGAGGACCCCCCCCCCTTTTGTCCTGGGTTGGGAACCCCCTTTTGAAAATTGCTGGATCCACTCCTGATGTGAATGTGAGCCTCAGCCTGTGACTCAAGTCTAACATTTTGACATTATCATGTCAGATTTATTTGTGAAATGAAATTTACTTCTGAGAATCAGACTGTCTCTGAAATTGTGTATAGAACCAGATTTGCTTATTCTAACAGGGCACATTTAGTTCGCAGTGGGTTTGTGTTGTACTTATGTTTTCTGTTTGAACAATGTACATTTTGTTAATTTACCTGTTCTAGAGTAAAGGGCAGATGTCATATCAGCTGCTGTTACAATGTTTTTTTCCAACTTGCAACCCAAATTTCATCTTTTTGCACATATTTGCCATCTTTGAATCACAATATCACTTTCCTGCATGGGCTTCAGACTAGCAATACCCCTGAATATTGATCCCTATAAAATATAAGATATTCATAACTCTGCAATTTAAAAAAACAAAAAATAACTAAAAAGTATTGTGTATAAGTTTTATTACATTAGATTAAGGCAAACTACAGAAAGAGGAAGAAAACTAAAAATTTAGCAATTTTACCATTTGTAAAGGGGCATAACTTTAGAAAGGCTAAAGTGACGCCCCCAAAATTCAAACTTGATTGTGTTTAGTGGTAATATGCATTGTATTAAAGTTTACTAACATTTGGTTAAGGCAAACTGAAGGTTATCTATAGTTGTTAATTTCTGTGTCCTTTTGGTCTCTTGTGGTTAGTTATCTAATTGGCAATCATACCACATCTTCTTTTTTGTATAAATAGTTAGAGTACATACATAAAGTGGTTGTGGTTTGTTTATGTGTTCCATATTTGTTTTTCATTCCTTATTGGTTCATTTATCAGGCTGTTAATTTTCTCTTTTGAATTGATTTACATCACCATTTCGAGGCTTTTTATAGCTGACTGTGCGGTTTGGGCTTTGCTCATTGTTGAAGGCTGTACCGTGACCTTCAGTTGTTACTTTACGTGTCATTTGGTCCCTTGTGGAGAGTTGTCTTATTGGCAATCATACCACATCTTCTTTTTATGCATAAAATAAGTTTAGAAGTAACATTTGTACACGTAAAATAATATCAAGCTTATAATAAAATGCACTCAAATTTTTTTTATAGATATAAATTAAATGATATCTCTAGGTTGTTTTTTTCCAAAGCAATGTCTCAAGAAACATATGTGCTTTAATAAAAATAAAGATTATAGCTAATTTCCTAATGCATGTACAAAAGACTCTTTTACTTTGTTTGTATATTGTACAATAGAAATTTAGATAACATCCAATTGCTTTAAACTATTATATTTACAGGTTTTAGGTTGCCTATATTTATTGTTTGGAGATTTCAGTCTTAATTACATTTAAGCTTAGGTAAACGTTTCAAAATCAAAATTTTACTCTACAAGCATAAAGAAATTAGCTGTAAGATGAACATTAAACTACTGTCACTTTGTAGGGAAAACATAAAAAAATCAATGAAGGATAATAAACTTAATTCAAATAGTTTAGGGTGGGGTAAAAATTGCTGTAAGTTTTCTTTAATTGAAATGATTTTATACTTTCCTGTTACAATCAATTTTCCCTAAATTAAGTAAGAGGAGAAGAGGAAAACGGAGAATAAGGGGGTCAGTGAAAAAATATATATATACATATATAAATTAGTTTTTTATCCTACATTGAACTTTTGATGTTGTCCATAATTCTGATAGTGTTGTCTTCTGTTTTTACCTTATATTTACTTAGCCCAATTTTTTTTGTAATATACATTGTATGTTACCTGTTCTTTTACTTATTTCTTGTAAGCATAACCAGATACATGTATGTCCACAGTGGTAAATGTAGCATGCTGCATTATCTGATAGAAGATCTAACTTCTTACTTTAAGGAAGTTGATATTTATAGTCATTATAAAATTCTGAAGAAGTGAAGCCACACACAACCAATCCTGTTTCACAGATTCTAAAACATGGGTGACAATTCTATGCTGAAAAAGAAATGCACAAGACATTTTTTATAGATGTTGATACTGAATTCATTCCAAATAAAAGACTACATGTACATTTATTTATATTTATTTCATCATGTTTATAAGAATCTATTCAATTAGGAGCTTAAATCAAGGATTTTTTTGTTTGTTTATACATGTAGTTACTCAGGGTTCTCATTACAGATGTTTCAAATTTCCATGATTCCAAAACTCACATACTACTGAGAGTTACATGTATGAAATTTTCCACAAGAGAGCAAATCTCTTAGAGGTTAATTATAGGTCAGGGATAAATAAATAAGCTTTATTTAGAGTCAGCAAGGTATATAAACATAGGATCTCAGAATCAAGGATTTTGTACCTAATTTTAATTTTGCTGATGTAACAATGTACAGTGTGCCCTTTAAATAACCAAATTAATATAGTTTCCCCAAACTTTTATTTCCAATTACATGGGCTCCTTCGCCTAAACTCAAGGAAAAATACTGAATAGGTAAAGGGTGGTTAGTAATGAGCAAAAGATTTACTGCATAGTCAGAAATAAATGACCCTGAAATACTGACTGTGATATTTTCCATATCCTGCATCATATATTTATCTTTTTAAAATTTATCAAAAAAATCTATACATGCTATACACTTATATCCAGAAATAATTACTTGCCATTTATTGTTGTATTCAAAACATTGATAGAAAATTTAAGAATAAAATATAATGGACAGAACTAACCAATTCTAGAATATTTGGTGAATGAGCGAAACAACAAAAGGTTGAACAGTTTCATGGTCTTAACATCTCTAAAGTACCACAATTTTTGTATAAATTATATATACATTTTATATATTATAATACAAAAATACAATTGCAAAGTAAACATGTTAAATCTTAAAAGGTTTCTTACCCATTGTGGAAATTTGTCCCAACCTAGTTTTGACTAGTTATTTTAGCCCAAGAGGACTCAGAACATATGGTACTACATGTACTTTGTGGATGGATGCAGTTTCTATAGTTTGAAGTTAGTTTCAGGTTTGTGTTCACTCACAATGTGGTCATGTCTTTTTTTTTTTTAAGTTTTCTTTAGCTGGATAATTAGTTGTAAATCACTATCTATACTGTTCCTAATGTTTCATAGGAGCTACTATTTGATTTTTATTAGGGGCTAGCATGATATTTAAAAAAGGCAGGACAGGAGTTTTGATTATAACAAAAAATGCCAAAAATAAACTTAAAGGCAGGATGACAATTCAAGTAAAAAAAAAGATAACCCAATTAATATTGGCAAGACCTGTCCATGATAGAGTGGGGAAAAAATGCAAGACAGAGATTACAACAACAAAAAAATGCAGGGTAAAATTGTTCATCCTACCTCCCCCCCCCTTTTAAAAAAATAAATGGTAGCTCCCTTAACAGCTTGATGGATGGGTGCACTGCCTATTTAGCAATAAGACTCCAGTTAAGAAACCCTGTAACTGTAGTTAGTCCTGTGGAACTGGAAACCTAACAAAATATACCACAAATAAAAGATATTCTATTCTATTCTATACCGGGCAAAAGGACATGCTGTAATGTGTATCATGGGTGTTATCACTTGTTCTATCTTTGTTTGTATTAATGGTATTACTTATTGTGCAAACAGAGTGTGGGGGCAGAGGTAGCATATTGATTTACCTGAAAATACCACATATCAGTGCTATCAACTCTCCTTCATTGGCATTGTCCACGGCTGGTTCGTGTAGTCTGGCAACCTCCACACAGTCCGAGATCTGTCAATGCCGCGGCGTTATGTCTTATAACATTCAGCGAGCTTTCGTACACTTTTATCCTGATTACATAAAGGAGTAAACCCCACATGAATAGGTTAAAACAGACTTATACTGCCCTTCATGTCCGGCGGGACCATCTCGTCTGCCATTTGTTATTGTTGTTGTGCAGATTACGCGCCTTTTTTAAAAAGAGGTAACCAAGCAAGGGAGATAAACAATACAGTCAATGACGCGTTTCGATGATTTTACTTTAGTGAATAACATTTTTCAAATAAAAATTTCCAAACTTTTTATTCATTGAAAGAGAAGATATGTATCAAATGATTTCAAATATAAAAAAAATTGTGTGCTAGGCATCTGCTGTTTACAGAAAATCAATATCAAAGTTGACCTACTTTCAATGCATTACACTGTCGTAGATGCAGACGGCGAATGCATTCAATCTATTTTTTTCTAGACAAATATGGCATACATCGATGTAATACTATGGTTTTGTCACTTTTATTAATGGATTACAAAGTTCCCAAAATTTCACCATATTCCGTGTATATGGACTTATCAGTTTTTATTTGATTTGCCTGATTCTTACACGGACCTGTACTTAAAGAGTTCTATTGTTCTAGTCTTAGGTATTTTTGTGCTGTGTGTTCTTTTCATATTTTCACTGTTTTGTTTGCATTACTTAAGTTTTGATGCACATTTCAATTCATTTTTTTCCTTTCTTGAATATTGTTCTAGTCTGTTGTTTTCAAAATTTGCAGTTTTTCAAGTTATAAAGGGCATATCTCTAGAACTATATGTGACTCACTGTGAACTAGAAATAGGTGTACTGGTTATCTTAAAGTACTTACACATGGTTGACAAGACTTAGAAGTACACCTAGTGTCATCTGTGATATACCCAGAATCACTGATAGTTTCATTTTAAATGAATTAGTAAATGTGATCTTATTGGTTGCTGGTTGCCAAATCTAAAAAAGAATAAAATTCATTATATATTTCTTTTTTTCTTAACAAGGTTGCTACTGACGGGAAAGCATTTGTTCTTGCCAAACCTTCTTAAAAAGAACAAAGTTTTTCTGGACATTTTTTAATTGACTAATGTCCCGTTAGTTGTTATTTGCTTCTAAGTTGAGAACAAAAAGCAATCTTGAAATCACTTTTAAACTTGTTTTGAGGTTCTCTACCAGGTCTGAGTTAAAGCCTAAACAAATATTATGTAAAATCAAAGACAATCATTGGGAATTAAATACTAAACATTGAAAATAAAATACTAAACATTGAAAATAAAATACTAAACATTGAAAATAAAATACTAAACATTGAAAATAAATTTAACGTTTGTATTGAATAATGATTCATGATCACTTTACGCATTCTTTTAGGCAAGCAGTCAGATATCATTGTGAGATAAATACAATCTCATTAAAATACGATGTTTTGATACGCTACCCTCCATTTAGATTTTAATGAGATTGAGATAAATATATATTGAATGAACATTAATCATTTCCATATCAGTATAACTTACAGGGTCTAAACCAAGTGGATATGGTCCTTTTTCAGTATCATACATAGTTCCTGGGTCCAAAACAAAGGACTTCTGAACTTCAAATGTTGTATTCCTATAAAGATATAAAAGATGTCTTTCACATAGTTTGATTTACAATGTTTAACAATTTTTCTATATCATACATGATAAAGGAAGTTTGTAATGACCTTGATAGGTTATACAGCCCTGACACAGTGGGTATATCATACAAAATAACTAGCTCAACATTTATAGTTTGCTTTAACACTAATACAGTATAACTTAGACTAAAGTTCTTATCATAATCTATCGTTTTTCAAAATCTGTTCTTATGCTTGTATGTATAATAAGCTTATAAAAGAAGCTTCAGTCACGCTTTGATTGATATGGACCCTAAAATAAAAGCGCCAAAATTTAACACACCAAAATATCAGTGAAATCAGTTCCATTAAATGTAATTTTTACAAGATTTCAATCATCATGTTATTGGCGATGATAATAATACCGTAAATCCTTGTACATGAACAAATTAATGTAATCAAACGAGCAAAACACAATTACACAAAAAGTCATATTGTATAATTTGAAGGGCCAACATAATTAAATATTGTTTTATTTTTATTTTTACATGTACTACCAAAGTTTAACCACTACTGTTTTGTTGGAAGATGCCAAAATATCTGAATCAACAGTTTGAACTGTGATTAAGATAATTTCAAGAAAAATCTGTTGCTCTGAATAAGTTCAACTGTATAAACTGTCTCAAAAGAATAGAATGTGGAAGAATTTGAAAGGCCTTCGTTTTAATGTAAATTTTTACCAGACATCAAACCATTATTAAAGATATTTCATAAATAAGAAGATAACTGTATTGTATTTTAAAATCTGCTGCGGAGCTATGTAAACGGATATTTGAGACAGTAAAATCAAGTTTTACGATGGCCAAGGTTAAAATAAAATACAGTTATCTCCGTTCTATTGCCACATACTAAAACAAATTCCATTTAGCATCTTAACATTTTGACATTATATGCATACTCTGGATGTCACACATTAACACTAGACGTATTTAAATTCAAAATGGTGGCTTTTTTAGTTACAGACTGGTAGAGCATGGAATCTAACCCTTCAAAATATTTCTCAACATCCAATGAAAATTATCGATACACAGGAACTGCATTAGAATACATGTCAGATAAACATGTGGCTGTCACAGATACTTATAACTGTCAAAGATTATTACAGACAAGGTACTCACTTGTAATACGGGTACCATGAGGATCCAAACAGGTTCAAAGACTTGGAGAAAATGTCATTATATATAAGTCCTGTATACATTGAAAATGCTCCCATCATCAAAATTATATACCGTCCATTAATGAAAGTGAGGGCAATCTGGAATTGTACAATTTAAATGCCTTTTATCAACATCTTTGTAATTTCATTAAAAACATGAGGCATTCAGAGAGACAGCTAAGTAGATTTTTCTGCAGAGGTCAAACCCTGAACAGTTGAGGAAGTATGGAGACAATAATTAAGCTTAAAACAGCTCAGAATTTGGATTGTGATTGAATATTTGATGCAGCATAGGTTTGCGACAAAACATAAATATGGTTAAAGAACTGAAAAAACTAAAGTGTATACTATCACAAAAAGTAGGATATCACACAGAATAAAACATTATTTTGATTTAAAGTAGATTTTATCTATGTCTTCTTTTCTACCTCATCCTTGACTTTCATGGAAATCAATTTTTTCTCCATCAGCACCAGGACAAGTCCAAACAGGAACATTATAGTACCATGACCAACATCTCCAAACATGACAGCAAACAAAAATGGGAAAGATATAATCGTGTACAATGCTGAAAAAAAATAATGAAAAGTTTCTACACTATAAATCATCAATTTCTTAATTTTGTTGACACAAAGGGAACAAATTAGTTTCAACTTTGCTTTCACTTTTCAGAAAATTCTATTGGCAGAATGGAATGTAAAAAATTATTTTTCTATGTTGTCAAGTTAAGAGCACAGAAAATGTACATATAAATGTGTTAAAAAAGGTCTTATAGAGCTGAGCCTGAATTGAAGTTAAAGCAGTATTCTAACAAATTTTCACAGGGACTTTTATTTGCTGCTGGTAGCCCATTTCATATCCTCTATACTGTGGATTCACTTATTCTCGTGGATACCAATTTTCGTGGATTATTAAAAATTGTGTTTTCGTGTATGTTTGATTCCATAGTTTTGCCAATGTCTACATATAAGCTGAAAGAAAATTTGTACATTGTTGAGTATTGAAATTTGTGGTTCACCTTAACCCATGAAATCAACTAAATTGGTATCCCATGAATATTATTTAATGAACCCACAGTATTCCCCCTAAAAATCAAACTTGTCAACAAAACTGTAAAATGAGAGTTATCTTACCTGGATTGACTTCTTGGTATGTAGCTATACCATAAGCATCAACTATGTCCTGGAAAACTTGGGTGAACTTGTTTGTGATGAAGTAGGTTGGAGGTGTCTCCTTTGTATCCATACGGTGAAGAATACAAGGGACGGTGCTGCCACTTAACTCCTACATAATAAAAATATAAACTTATATAGACTTGAATAGACTTATTAAGAAGGGATATAGTTACGATACTGTTGTCAGGTCATTAAAGATTGCATATTTTGGCGTTAATATTGATTCACTTATAGGGTCTTTGCATCAGAACTAAACATATTTATTCAAAAACCAGTTGTTGGCATGACACGGGTTATGTTCTTCTCATATATGTTATGATGGTAAGATACTAAACCCTTAACGGGAAGGATTGTGCCTGATGTTCATATGCTGAAATCATAATCTTTCAGTCAGGTTAAATGAAGTCTGGAGCTGGCATGTCAGTTATCTGCTAGTAGTCTGTTGTTATTTATGTATTATTGTCATTTTGTTTATTTTCTTTGATTACATCTTCTGACATCAGACTGGGACTTCTCTTGAACTGAATTTTAATGTGCGTATTGTTATGCATTTACTTTTCTACATTGGCTAGAGGTATAGGGGGAGGTTGAGATCTCACAAACATGTTTAACCCCGCCACAGTTTTGCGCCTGTCCCAAGTCAGGAGCCTCTGGCCTTTGTTAATCTTGTATTATTTTAATTTTAGTTTCTTGTGTACAATTTGGAAATTAGTATGGCGTTCATTATCACTGAACTAGTATATATTTGTTTAGGGGGAAGGAATTTCTCGCTACATTGAAGACCTGTTGGATCACCTTCTGCTGTTGTTTTTTTTATATGGTCGGGTTGTTGTCTCTTTGACACATTCCCCATTTCCATTCTCAATTTTATTCAAAATTAAACACTAACTAAGAAATATATTTAGTACATTGGCCAAATCATATGACATATTTTAATAGGATATAAGCCTTTGAAAACTACTCATTGTTGAGAAAATTATTTTCTTTGTAGAGAAGTCATTCTATTTTACTATTACTCCATTGCATTGCTAACCAGATGCTCCGCAGGGCGTAGCTTTATACGACCGCAGAGGTTGAACCCTGAACAGTTGGGGCAAGTATGGACACAACATTCAAGCTGGATTCAGCTCTAAATTTGGATTGTGATTAAATAGTTGACACAGCATAGGTTTCTGACACAGAATGAATGTGTTCTAATGAACTTAAAATTTTTGTTTTCTCTTAGAGCAATTCACTATGCTGTTGAATATTAATCCTCTCAAAAAAATGTTTGAAGAAATTTTCTTTTTATTTATGAAATTTCAAATGAGAAAAATTGAACCCAATTTTTTAATCACATCCCCCTTCCCTTATTCCAAAACTAATCTCAATTAAAATATTCTAATGGAGTTTGCATCAATAACTACTCATTTTAATACACCATAAAATATTAAGATGTAAAAAAACCTGCTTGTTATCACTGAATGGTAAAGATCATTTAAATTTATCAGTTGGTAGTAAAAAGTGAATATACATTGTATATTGTATGTAACAAAGATTTAAGTTGATTCTGGACAAAGAAAGATAACTCCAATTAAAAAAAAATCTTGCAATAAGATATGTCTTGCTTACTATTCTGGACAAAGAAAGATAACTCTAATTAAAAAAAAAATTTGCTATTTCACAATATTGTGAAATTAGATATTTCTTGCCATTGCACAATACTGTGCAATTGAAAAGACTTGCTATTGCACAATACTTAATATAATAATTTTATATCCTGATTTGGACCAACTTAAAAACTGGGCCCATAATCAAAAATCTAAGTACATGTTTAGATTCAGCATATCAAAGAGGCCCAAGAATTTAATTTTTGTTAAAATCAAACTTAGTTTAATTATGGACCCTTTGGACCTTAATGTAGGCCAATTTGAAAACGGGACCAAAAATGAAGAATCTACATACACAGTTAGATTTGGCATATCAACAAACCCCATTTATTCAATTTTTGATGAAATCAAATAAAGTTTAATTTTGGACCCAGATTTGGACCAACTTGAAAACTGGGCCAATAATCAAGAATCTACGTACATTTTTAGATTCAACATATCAAAGAACCCAACCGATTCATTTTTTGTCAAAATCAAACTAAGTTTAATTTTGGACCCTTTGGACCTTAATGTAGACCAATTTGAAAACATGACTAAAAGTTAAGAATCTACATACACAGTTAGATTCTGCATATCAAAGAACCCCAATTATTCAATTTTGATGAAATCAAACAAAGTTTAATTTTGGACCCTTTGGGCCCCTTTTTCCTAAACTGTTGGGACAAAAACTCCCAAAATCAATACCAACCTTCCTTTTATGGTCATAAACCTTGTGTTTAAATTTCATAGATTTCTATTTACTTATACTAACGTTATGGTGCGAAAACCAAGAAAAATGCTTATTTGGGTCCCTTTTTGGCCCCTAATTCCTAAACTGTTGGGACCTTAACTCCCAAAATCAATACCAACCTTCCTTTTGTGGTCATAAACATTGTGTTTAAATTTCATTGATTTCTATTTACTTAAACCAAAGTTATTGTGCAAAAACCAAGAATAATGCTTATTTGGGCCCTTTTTTGGCCCCTAATTCCTAAACTGTTGAAACCAAAACTCCCAAAATCAATCCCAACCTTTCTTTTGTGGTCATAAACCTGTTGTCAAAATTTCATAGATTTCTATTAACTTAAACTAAAGTTATAGTGCGAAAACCAAGAAAATGCTTATTTGGGCCCTTTTTGGCCCCTTATTCCTAAAATGTTGGGACCAAAGCTCCCAAAATCAATACCAACCTTCCTTTTATGGTCATATACCTTGTGTTAAAATTTCATAGATTTCTATTCACTTTTACTAAAGTTAGAGTGCGAAAACTAAAAGTATTCGGACATCGACGACGACGAAGCCAACGTGATAGCAATATACGACGAAAATTTTTTCAAAATTTGCGGTCTTATAAAAACAGGAGTTGTGATACAAATTTTCAAAACCATTTTTTATTTGTTTAAATAAATCATTTGATAATATATTGCATATCTTTATATTCATGTTATTTTTAGTTCAAACATTAAACTATATAAATTATGATAATATCTGTAAAGTTGTACCAATACTTTGCCTAGTCTTTGAGGTATCTTTGAAATAAAACTGGTACCTACCGTTCCATGTTTTAATCCTCTCTGAACATCCTCTAAAGCCATTACAGGGCACCAGCACTCAGCAATCAGACTGTTATGTGACAAATCAAAGTTGCACATATTGAGCGTATGGTAGATAGCTTTGATTTTTTTGACTTTGATAATCCAGGCTGTTATCTCTTTCTGAACTCCAACCAAAACACGGTTACGATGATCCTTTGTCTGGTTTAAGACCTATGAACAATTTTTAAACACATTAACATTCTGTAATTATATCAAGTGAGCCAACACCTGAAGTGGTGATTGTGTGGTAGGGTAAAACATCATCATTCTGTTTAATCATTCACATTTTTCTTTTAAATTTTGAAAGGAGAATATAATTGTAACTTATACCAATTACAAATATGTTGTAATTGCTCTGCTTAACAAGTAGCAGAAAAACATCTAGAGCTTATTTATCTATTATAAAGAGCTCAAATGAATGCAAAAAAACAAAACACAGATGGAATGTTGAACTTTTAAACAAAAAAATTATTAGTTTTATATCATAGTAATGTTATTCCCTTATATAATGTATATTGAGAAACAGGTCAGTACTTACTGTTTTAAGATCTTCAAGTCTAGTAGATACTCCATTTAACATTTCATTTCTCTCCTGTGGGTTTTCTGGACAGGGATATAAAGTTGCTTTGAATCTGAAAACATGATGATAATATTCAAGGCATCTATCTCTTCCATTTTTATTCTAAACAGTATTACATACTAGACAATTAACTTATCCAGAAGTACTATGCATATACACTGTTACCTTTTTTATTGCACCTTCTCAGCATATCCATTTTCGGGTAAAGTTGTTGATTACTAGATGATCCTAGATGGTATTGGCTAATCTTTCATTATTTTGTGAAAATTCAATGATACCAAGTGCTTTCCCTTTTTTTTCAGCAGTTAGTTTGAAATAATCTAAATAAATAGAATGTTTACAGTATTGTCACATATATTTATTAAAAAGAAGCTACCAACAAAAGGCTTTTTATTTGTCCTATGGCATTTTGAATGGCAATGCATGTCTTTAATGTTTTTCTGTGTAATTGCATTTCCATTTCAAACTTTTGACTGCAATCATGATGAAGATGATGGTCAATCACCAAAACTGGTCCTAAACAATGCTTAATAGCAAATGATTCTAACTTACCCTTCACAGATTTTTCTGACTCGAGACTTCAGCTGGTCTCCTTGGAAGAAAATTATAAATACAGACTTGTGTATTCCATCTCCCTAAAACAAATAAATTACAGTAACTTTTTGTGAGTTATACAGCAAAACCTCTCTTTTTTCTCAAATAAACAATTATAAATTCTCCCTCAAGTTGTTGAAGGTAAATAAAGTAGAGAGAAAGCATTTTTCCTATAATACATCTCTAATTTTGGATAAACAAATTAACTTATTTAGCAGGAGATAGGATATCATAGTTATTATGTGAAATATTTTCATTTACTCCTGTCACTTAAAGTGAGAAGAAGTATGGTATGAGCTGTTGGAATCTTGGTTTGGCTGATACAAATACACATGTCATGTCTGTTAAAGTACTGTAAAGACACAATTATTTGTCAATGGACAATAAGTTATCAAATATCCCTCAAGATAAATGGAGATTACTTACAGTAACAGGATCTTCAAGGACTTGAGGAATCTCTTCATATCTAAGGAAGACATTACCACGACAAGCAAACCATAACATTCTCTCAAAAGCTGGCATCCTTTCTCTTGGAATGACTCCAGCTACAAACCCTAACTGTATAGTACCAGTTTGTGTATCCTCCCCCTGTCCTAGAGCATGTTGAGCATCTCCAATAATGTTGTGTTGTCCATGCTGGGAAAAAGATTAAGAAATATTAGTCATCTATTGTTTATTGGTGTATATGTATGTGCCTGTCTAAGAACCTTATTTAATACAAAATTATAATCAGATATATATACTATTATACAGTTGCAGTGTCTTTATGTTAGTAGCTGTTTGATTGTCCCATAGACGATAATATTTGTGTTGATCATGCTTGTAAATTATACAACATATGGACACTACAGTAAGATATTTACATTTTACCAAGAAGTCAGTTGGATGTTCTTAAGTCTATCATGTCTATGCTGTAATAAAAATCAAGATATTTGTCTGATTATTAAACTGAAAATCAGAATATCTTCTACCTTGCCCTGACTTTCTTTCTGTTGTGCTAAGTCAACCTTGGGGAAAAGGTCCTTGACCTTCAATATTTGAAAGTGAAAAAACAAACAATCTTCCTACTGGAATTGTCTTCAACTTTTGAAAGGTTTAACTTTTATTAGGCACTGATAACATACATGATTATATTTCAAAATGACCATCATATACCTCTTGAAAGAAAACCTGTGTCTTCTTCAAAACTTCTTTTAGCTCAGATAGCTCCAAGAAGTTCCGTTTTAAAGCCTCTGCATTGGTGTTAACCTCCCTCAACTCTGATTCTATCTTCTCAAATGTTGCTTCCAAATCAATCATCTCTTTAGGAGCTGGAGCTGTAGGATTTTCATCAGTGTCTGGGATTTTCAGCTCTTCCTTCTTCAGTTCCTTCTCAATGTACCCTGTAAACAGCAAAAGGAAAGACATGAATGCAATGAACTTACCTTTACCCTGCCATGAATTTCAATGAGTGTACTTACTTAACATCCAGATCGGCAAAGTGAATACAATGAAAATTCATTACACCTTTCCCCAAATATTTTTTCTGTCCAGGAATATACGTTTATGAAAAGCAAATAATGCAACCAATGAAGTACAAATTTTCTATAGGTCTGTATAAGGACTTTGGCCACACCACAAAATTAAAAATTGACGAAAATACAATTTTTCCTCTAAACATTAAAATCAGTATCGACAAAAAAATAAATAAATTCACAATACTTTAAGTTTTACTTACTTAATCTCCTTTCCATTTCATCACATCTCAATATTTCACTGACAAATTTCCTCTGGAAAGCATTTACATCTGGATTCAGCTGAAATCAATTATATTTATACAATTTATTAATATTTTAATTTCTTCAAAATATCATATTTACTTAAATCTCAATTCATCTATCATTTACATGTCATCAAATCTTACTAACGAATAATAAAATGGATCATTTAATATAGGCTGTCTGATGGCAATTTCGGGAATCTGACAGAATATTTAAAAAGACAAAAACAAAAAACATCCTTTAAGTTTTACTGCACAAGGCACTAACCCTTAAACTTGAAAGGAAGCATTTAGTGTATCCATCTAACCTTTTTATTTATTTATATATAAATAGTAATAACACATTTAAGAAAATATTAAAGGTTTGATTTATAACTATAAATCCCCTTTTGACAGGTAACTAATGTTCTACTTCTTTACTCACATCTTTAAACTGAACAAGTCCAAGTTCTCCCAACTGTGATATACATGCATATGCAGCTTCTGATTGAAGGAAGATCTGACAAAGACTCATCTCTTCACTGCGGAAGAGTGAACCGGACATCTTGAATTCTTGTTAGTTACCTGAAAAATATTTAAAATTAGTAGATTATCTCATATCAAAGAAGTGCCTTTTTTCACAAAGACCATGAACATGAGGAGGACAGATTGTTTGATTGATATCAACAATTTCATTTCTTTTTCAAATCAAAGGTTATACTCATAAACTACCTGAATCATACTTTTAACACAACAAAATTACCCCAACTGAATACTGTAAGCCTTTATGTGACCATAACATTGAAAGTTAATTGATAAATTGGAATTGAAATAATATTAAAAAAAAAAGTAAATTTGGATGTAACTGAAAAGAAATATGGTAAATATCATGAAAATGGTCTGTCAGTGTTAAAATATATCTGAAACCAATCTGTGAAATTTCAACATCTGGGATAGTCCTGAAATTAAATACTTGCCACTGGACATAAACCTTAACATATACATAAAATAAAAAGGAAAGAGACTTCACCAGTAAATCCCCCTTCCCCAAACATTCTTTTTACCAAAAGATATCTTTTGGGGATTTTAATTTCCATTTAAAATTGAGAATGGAAATGGGGAATGTGTAAAAGAGACAACAACCCGACCATTGAAAAAACAACAGCAGAAGGTCACCAACAGGTCTTCAATGTAGCGAGAAATTTCCACACCAATAGGCGCCCTTCAGCTGGCCCCTAAACAAATATATACTAGTTAAGTGATAATGAAAGCCATACTAATTTCCAAATTGTACACAAGAAACTAAAATTAAAATAATACAAGACTACCAAAGGCCAGAGGCTCCGGACTTGGGACAGGCGCAAAATGCGGCAGGGTTAAACATGTTTGTGAGATTTTTTTGGTGTATTTTTGAAATGATGCTTTTGATATTGCTACATGACCATTAAAGTAAGAACAATGAAGCAATATAAAGCAGCATTATCTGACATCAGAAATCAAAAGGACCAGATGTTCCTTTAAACTTATCTTATGACAATCTTACTCTGTCTGCAATAATTGTTAAACCTAGAAAGTTCATATGGCATGTGCCGCACATTAGCTCGGACAGAACTATAGTTTTTAAATACTGAAATATAATTACAGTACAATGTGTATTATTTTACCCCATTGGTGGACTGGGTACAGTAATATGCTTCCCTTGTCCTTTGGACTTCTCCAGTTCCTATATACATGTACATATGTATGAGGGGGGATAGGAGGGGTCCTAAACCTGAAATCCAAAACATGAAATCCAGAGGTCCCAAATTACAAAAAAACTAAATACTGATTTCCCAAGCTTAAAAACACCTGATCCTGACATCCCGAAAAAGGTCCTGCCCCTCTCATATATAACGAGCTATTTAAAAGCGATGCATCCACTCGGCTGTCGTGGCTGTTCAATATGTTCAAGATGTATAATGCAACCCTGTTCTATTCGATAGGGGCATACCAATTCAAAATCAATCAATGTAAGAGTAAGAGTAAAGACAATGCGCATGTCTGAAAGAGGAAGTAGGTCAAACTTTGGGCTCCCGAAAAATATTAAATTTTTCACTAAAATCACGATATTTATCTTTATCTAGATCATCGTAATCAACTTGAATTCATTAAATACACATATTGTTCAAAAATTTACTGCTTAAATACATTTAAATCAAAAAACATAAAATCTGTCAAATTTGACAGTTGCTACCGCCAAATAAATCATGTGACCATTAAAACCGTAAAACCGGAAGTAAACAAACTTATCACGTTCTATCCAAAACCAAACAGGCTAAACCAAGAGACAGTAACCTTGCATCCTTGAGTCGCCCAAGGAACGAAGATTAACACTGTAAGTCTACCTGTATTAACATCCTTCTATTTTCTATCTTTTTACCAACTGTCTCAAACAGCATGAATACAATTAAAACTATACTTGCAACAGTCCTACTCATGACTTGCATTGGAAAATCGTTAAATTTAGATATGCATACTTACTGCAAAACTGTAAACATGGCAAACAACACACATGTCCAGCTCAACAGTGAAGCTCCAGATCGATCTTGGTCAGTAACCTTGTCATCTCAAGAACCAAGTAAGTCAAACATTTCTTCACTTATGCTTAACATACAGGCAAAGAAATCATTGATAAAATATGACAAACTAGTACTTATGTACTTATGTAGTCTGCTACTTACCAACTCATATGCCCCTGAACCAAACCCAGGGCCACGTACACCAAAATATCCTTGCGGAACATGCACTCGTGCAGTCACATGGAAAACTGAAGCTGTCTGCTGTGACAGCTGCGGACAGTGGTATCACATCAACTGCCAACAAATTAATCGCTCCATGTATGAAATATTAGGAAACAGTAACATCTCATGGGAATGCGTCAACTGTGGCATGCCAAATTTTTCCACAACCTTTTTCAACACCACAATTGAGACATCAAACATTTATTCAGAATTAGACATAAGTAATGAGCCAAATGGTGTGGATAACATCGGGCCACCAAATTTTACATCTTCACCCTTACCAAAAAACCAGGGGAAATACAGAAATAACAAAAACAAACCTAATCCATGTAAAACACCACTGAGAACACTTACCATCAATTTTCAGTCTATGAAAAATAAAAAGCCTGAAATAGAACAAATAATTGAATCTTGTGAACCAGACATAATTTATGGCACAGAAACCTGGCTCTCAAATACTATATCACCATACGAGTATATATCACCATCAAAGTACACCGTATACAACAAAAATAGAAAAGATGGATATGGAGGAGTACTACTAGCAGTATCAAATAAATACGTATCATCACTAGTAAATGAATTTGACACAGATTGTGAAATAATTTGGGCAAAAATAACATCACCAAATAGTAAAACGCTCTACTTAGGTGCCTACTATAGACCACCTTCAGATAAAGGGGAATCACTAGAAAACATGGGTATCTCTCTTAATTCTGCATGCAAGAAAACAAATGCAAACATCTGGCTGAGTGGTGACTTTAATCTAGGCCACATAAACTGGGAAAAACACTTGGCATTACCAAACAAACCTGATCCAGCACTACACCAACAACTGCTTAATATTCTGGATGATAATAACCTAGTACAAGTAATTGACAAAAACACCAGAAATGAAAGAACTTTAGATCTAATGTGCATGACAAACCCATCATTTATCAACAGAGTTGAGACCCTCCCACCAATAGGAGGAAGCGACCATGATATTGTCTTTTGTGAAATCAACTTTGCTATACCAACACCAAAACAACAACCACATAAAGCACTTATATACAAAAAAGCAAACTGGGAGAACATAAAGAAAGACCTTATTCTTATATATGATCATTTAAAAGCAAACAAGACAAATATGACTATCGATGATCTATGGACCACCTTTAAAACAAAAACAACAGAGACCATCAACAAAAATATACCAACTAAAGTAATTGGAAAAAAATCAAAATTACCATGGGTAAATAGAGACCTGAAAAGACTCATAAGAAAGAAAAACAAACTCTATAAAAAGAAAAGTCATGACTCAAAATACAAAAATAAATACAAAGAGATAAAGACCAAACTCCAAAAAGAGATGAGAATAGCATACTGGGCATACATCGAAAATATGATCTTTGACATCGACATAAAAGAACCAGATCAGCATTGCTTTAACAAACAACCAAAAAAGCTGTACTCTTATATAAAAAGCCAAAGAAAAGAAAACACCGGCATTGCATCCTTAAGAAGCGAAGGCACCCTCCATACAAACCCCTCTGATAAAGCCAACATACTAAACCAACAATTTAAATCTGCTTTCACATCAGAAACTAACACAGAAATACCAACGAAAGAAGCTAGTACACACCCTAAAATGGAACTAATTAACATCAGTCGGGAAGGTGTATACAAACTCATAAAAAACATAAACATCAATAAAGCTACAGGACCAGATACTATCGCTGGCAAAATACTGAAGGAAAACATCGAAATAACCTCAGACATACTTGTAATCATTTTTGACAAATCTCTTGAGACAGGCAAAGTACCATCAGACTGGAACCATGCAAACGTTACACCAGTATTTAAAAAAGGAGACAAACATCATCCTGGTAATTATAGACCAATCTCACTTACCTGTATCTCATGTAAATTACTTGAACATATACTAGCTAGCAATATGATGAAACATCTTGAAGCAAATAACATCCTATATGAACTACAACACGGATTTAGAGCAAAAAGATCTTGTGAATCTCAAGTAATATCTCTTATACACCAACTAGCTCAAAACAACGATAAAAATATACAAACTGACTTAGTTATCATGGATTTTGCCAAAGCATTTGACAAAGTGCCACACAAACGCTTACTTTTCAAATTAAAACACTATGGCATCTCTGATCAAGCAATAAACTGGATCCAATCATTTTTATCTAACAGAACTCAAACAGTCCTTCTCGAAAACACAACATCTGAAAAAATTCCAGTAACATCAGGCGTTCCTCAGGGCACTGTACTAGGACCAATACTCTTTCTTATCTACATCAATGATTTACCTGACTACCTTAAACACAGCCAAATAAGACTCTTTGCAGACGACAGCATTATCTACCGGCCTATTACCTGCCAAAACGATTGTATTAAGCTTCAAGAAGACATAGAAGCAGCTATTAAATGGGAACAAGACTGGCTCATGTCATTCCACCCTGACAAATGTAACATCTTAAGAGTCTCAACAAAGAAAAAAACAAATACACTTCTATTACAACATGCACGGTCATATCCTAGAACAAGTACAATCAGCTAAATATCTAGGCATTACAATCTCTTCAGATCTCAAATGGAACAAACATATACAACAATCAGCAGCAAAAGCAAATCAATCTTTATCTTTCGTCAGACGCAACCTAAAAATTAGTTCAAAATTAGTGAAGGAAAGAGCATATCAAACTATAGTAAGACCAAAACTCGAATACTGTTGTACCGTTTGGGACCCATACACATCAGAAAATATATACAGACTGGAACAAGTGCAAAGAAGCTAGAGCTGCACGATATACATGCAACAGATTTCACAACACCAGCAGTGTATCTGATATGCTTCAAAATCTGAAATGGCAAACTCTACAAGAACGAAGGCTTAAAACCAGATTACAAATGTTCCACAAAGTAATAAATAACGAAATTGCTATACCATCACAAGATATTCTGATAAAAAGCCAGTCCAAAACAAGATCTACTCATCAATTAACATTCAGACAGCTCCAATGCAATAAAGACAGTTTTAAATTCTCATTCTTCAGCCAAACAATCAAAGACTGGAATAAACTACCACCTGAAATTTCAAACAAAACTTCTACAGACAACTTTAAGGATGCACTTACCCATGAAGTACTCCTTAAAACCTTTTCTCACTTAAACTAAATGTACCTATTGTTTTTATCTTAATTTAAAAAAATAAAATAAAAAATGTAAAAATTAAAAGTTCAATAAAAATTGTAAATCTTAAAAATAAAGAAAAATTGAAATTAAATTTTAAAAAGCAACCTCAATCAGGCATGCGCCAGAATGTAATCTTCAAAATGTTGATGGTATTCTGTAACTAAAGAAGAAAGAAGAAGAAGACAACATGTCACAAAACAAAAACAAATTAATCCAATGACTTGTATAAAGAAATTGCCACACTCTTGATCTACATATTAAAAAAACCACCTTGTAACAACTCTCAGTGGCAGTAAATATGTCCTGCCCTTCATTATAGTCGACCCCATACTTACAGAATCTTCAAAAAATTGTATTCATCATGTGTATTGCTAATAAGTTCCAGTCATGAATATGCATGAAATATTTGCAACTGTACACGAAAAGCAAAAACAACACAAAATATTCCTCTGTCTATCAAACCAGCTCTCCTTTTCTTCAAATTCAACTAACTAAATAAGTATTCTCCTTCTTGATTATTCATTTGCAACCTTAACTTATTCAAATTCTTAAATTGAACACTTACCACCACTTAGACTGAAACTTTCTCAACTTCCCAATATTATCATGTGAGTAATCTCATGCCCCAAATGATCAAAATCCAGATACGTCAGGAAAAAAACAACAACGGTAAATTTTGGAAACTAGTAAAATGCTTGAAAAAAATATTCAAACTCACCTTTATAACAATCTACAGCTATTGGATTGGGAAGACAACACACAAATTTTACATTTTATAAAAATTAAAAAATGTAAATGTTAAATTACTGCTTTATAAACAAAATTTTCAAAGACAGCTGATTTTGACATTTTGACATTTTGATATTTTCCCTGTTGTCAATACGTAACTTCTCTCGAGTTTTCGTAGGGCTTTGTAGATTGCAGAAGATTGCACGTTTTCGTTGTAAGAACTTGTAAGTGAATGTAAATAATATAATCCTAAACAAAAGGCATGAACCAAAATTGAAGTCATGTGAAATAATATCCACCTGAGACAATCTCCCATGAAAACCTTAAGTTATTCCTTTACGAAAGAGACACAGGTAGCTTATATTTACATTCATGATTTCTTGGGCTACAATTATAAATAACAATTTACCTAAGTATTTTAGGCAGTTTGTCCTTGATTATTTTTAAATTTACTATATCAAACCTCATAGATATTTAAGAATATGTGACACTTGACCTAGAATACAACAATCACTACAACAATCACTTTTTGGATGACAATGTCAAAATTTTACGGGAACAGCTGTTATGTCCCATAACACCTTATCGCTATTTCTGCGCCATTACTGGACGTCACACAGGTTCCCGTAAAATTTTGACACCATAAATATATTATCTAATGCCAAAATGGAAAAATGATAGTTGTATTGCGTCAATAGTTCCAGTGGTACAGATTCTCAGGCCAGCCAGGAATAGCGATAAGGTATACATATGATGGGACCAACAACAAGCAGTAATGAGATCTGTAATGGAATACAGGTCGGTTTGCCCATTATAAGATGTGCCCACAAATCTGTAGTCGTTAAGGGTCTGTCACCTATTTTCTCATTCACTTTATTTTCACTGATTTGACTCAAATTCTCATTATATTGATTTATAATACATTTGTACATGTATACTAAAATGATATCTGAATTATGAAAAGTCTAAGCTAAACAATTTATCATGCATGGACTGAATAATATGTATCGTCATTTCATGTGTAGTTTAGTCTAGACACCATCTAATAAACTATTGAGGTAACCTGCAAAGACTGCTGATGGTCATATAATCAGATATTAATTTAAAATAAATATAGATATAAATACAGAACTCTTGCAATTGGATTTTTGTTTAGATTGGTTTGTTTTTGTATTGTAGGTGTAAAATATATGTTAATTATCATTTTTACCTGTATAATTTGTGGATTGAACCATCAATCAAATGGTTTCCTTACTTTCACCGTTAAGTGCACCCAAGTATTTAATAACTTTTTTATTGAGTAAAATTTATATACAGTAAACATGGTAAAGATACACTTGCTTATTTTTTTTATTCAGAAGCAAAATGGAAAAGTTAGAAGGTTTTGAATTTTGGAAAAAGACACTAAAGTCTGCAAAATATGTAGTAGCTCCAATGGTTGACCAGAGTGAATTGGCTTGGAGAATGTTAAGTAGAAGGTATGGAGCAGAATTGTGTTATACTCCTATGCTCCATTCTTTAGTGTTTTGCAGAGATGCTAATTACAGAGCTGAATCCCTCCAATCATGCCCTGAAGATAGACCATTAATTATCCAGGTGAGCAAAACATTTTCATTTTATCCTGAAACTGACCATTGTTTGTCATGGTGAACAGAAAGTCTTTTTGTTTTGTGCCAAAATTAAACCTGCATTTGTCTACGTGAGGAGAAACCCTCCATTATTGTAGGGAATCAATATATTCTATATCTGTAGGTTAGAAGAAACTCCAAAAGTGTTCTAAACATGGTTAAGGTGAGCAGATTCTGAACATGCATGATCAAATTTTTGTCTTTAAGAAAAATCACTTCAATTTAATTTGTCATTGTACTTAAAACTATATTGTATTGAATTGGTTCAAATATGAAATGACTTGATAGTTGCTTGTTAATTTTGATATAAAAAAAAATAGAGTTGAGGCTGATTAAACACTTCCCGAATATCCAGCATTTACTGGTGAGAAATCTTGAACTGGCTGTGTCATTTTCCACTTGATTTTTTTTTAATCTTTTTTACAGTTTTGTGCCAATGATCCTGATGTTTTATTGAAAGCAGGTTTGTTGGCTCAGGATCACTGTGATGCAATTGACCTAAACCTAGGCTGTCCACAAGTCATTGCTAAGCGTGGTCATTATGGGGCATTTCTACAGGATGAATGGGACCTTATAGAGAAAATGGGTAAGTGTAAGGTAGATTGATAGTGTTCAACTAAACAATTTACTAAATATTGATGGAATATTCTGCTTGTTTCATTTCATGTAAAAGTTGATAAAAATTTTGAAAAAATACTAAACAAAATCTTTTCTTTTACAGTAAAAGTCTGCCATGAAAATTTAAAAGTACCAATAACTTGTAAAGTGAGAATATTTGAAAGTATACAGAAGACTGTTTTATATGCACAGATGTTAGAGAAAGCTGGATGTCAAGTTAGTATTGTTTACTACTTTAAATTCAGAAATTATTTTTATTATTGTGAAAAATGAGACTGGGTTATAATCGCAATAATTTAAACTCACATTTTTAATTAATATACCCCCACTTTAAAAAAAGGGGGTATACTGTTTTACCTCTGTCTGTCCTTCCATCAGTCCGTCAGTCAGTCCGTCCATCCCATGAATATTTTTTGTTGCATTTTTCTCAGGAACTACAATACAAGGATTTCTGAAATTTGGTTTCAGGGTTTATCTAAGTCAGCTATACCGTGTGATGCGTTTTCAGAATGATCTCTTGACAACTTCCTGTTTACCGAACACTTGTATGATTTTACACATGATAGCCAAGTTGAAAATTTTCGTCACATTTTTCTCAGGAACTACAATACAAGGATTTCTGAAATTTGGTTTCAGGATTTATATAATCAGCTATACTGTGTGCTGCGTTTTCAGATTCATCACTCGACAACTTCCTGTTTACCGAACACTTGCATATTTTTACACTATTAATATTATCCACTTGCAGCGGGGTAGCATCAGTGAGCAGTAGCTCGCAGTTTCACTTGTTTTATATCGTTTAAACAAGATTTTTTTCACTATGGCAAGTATAGAAAATCCCATTTTACGTATACTCTAAAATGACAAAACAGCATTTATAAGTGCATGCTATAATTTCTGAAATTTCAGTATGTCCTCTTATTAATGAGGACTTCAAACTACAACACAAATAGATGATAAATTTATACAGCAAAAATTTTGTCAGGCTATTTAAGTTTCAAAGTTTATGAAGTTGAGTGATTTGTCCTTATCCAGGGATATTTTATAATTGGAATAAGCAGTTGATTTAAGTCAGATGTTCCTAACAATCCTGCATACTTTTAATTCTTGAATGACATATAGAATAAATATAAACATCTTGCTGTGATGAGAATGTGGAAAAATTACCATTCCTCTGATAATATGACATATTTAACATCTTACATTTTTTAAAAGAAGTTTAGGATGGAAATATGTTATTATTTTTTTGAAGAAAATAAAAAATTTCCAACAGTTTTAATTAGGAGATAAATGTATTGTATTTCAAGCTCCGACGGCATCAATTGGGGATAAAAAGCTGGTCGCAAATTAAGTTTACTGGCGATGCGTTAGCGGAGACAGAAAACAAAGCTAAAATATGTTTTTAAAATCTGTTATATGCTATCTGCGCTTTTGTGTATGTCCCATAGCATCAATTGTCAAATGATACCATGTAAATAAGTGACGTTATCCAATCAAAATTAATGTTACAAACGTTGTTGAATTAGAATCACTATTTGATGCTTTTATTGATAACATTTATTCTGTATGAAACTGTTACGGTACTTTAATTCTCAAAATCTGAAATTTTAATTTTATCATCATACTTTCTCTTATAATCTACAAACCAGTAATCTTTCATCAGTTTACAGCTAATACATTAATGCTAGCAAGACAAATCTTTGTTTGGCTTGCTTGCTTTGCTTGTATCAATGTTTGCTCAAGCATGGCAATTAAGATAGGCGGGGCTTCAGCTTGTATACATCATACTTAAATTTTATTGGACGTTATGTTTGAAGTTAAGGACAGTCACACTAAATTTCAAAACATCACAAGATGACAAATATAAAGCGCAATCGAAGAAATGGAAGCCAAAAAATTGTATTTGTTTTTTTCTCGAAGACATGCATTTTTTTATCATCCAACTGAAAAGAATGTCGTCAAGTACTTTTAGTATAACAAAAAAAAGCTATTAGAACACACCTACTCTGATTTCGAGTAATTCATTACAAAGGTATTTCATTTGACCCATATATTTCATCTTTTAGTACTGTGATTTTTTTATGTTATAACGTCAACCTGTAGCTTTGCTATATAAAAATGATAGAATCTGAAGCGAGATGATGTATCAAATATTCTTTCTTCGTACGTTTTCAACACAAAATATTCATCTCTAACACACCCTAATAAAGAAGGTGCACTTGATTTTCTAATAAAAGGGATAAATTAATTAGGGGGGGATGACTTAATTATTTTATTTTTTATGTCTATTGTTATTGAATATTGCGCACTTTGGATTAATTTTTGCTTGTAAACCTTCAAACTGATTATTCTTTGTTTATAGAGAAGGCGATAAGTGCTTTCTGTTATATTTACTTTAATAAGATTTTTTTTTAAAGTGAATAGAAACAAATAAAATAACAATTTTCTTCTCAAATACGAGTGTTTTATTGTAAAAAAACAACCATTTGCATAAGTTTTTAATGTATCTATTACATAGTTAAGTAGAACAGTTACATATCAAGTCGACGACATGGTTATCTTTCAAGTTGGGTGAAGAAAATTCTTCCCTTTTTTAAATTAATACAGACGGAGAACATATCAATCTATAAGTTTACTTATTTCCGTGTCTGTCCTTCAATTACGTGACTCAAGAAAAAAAAATCCAAAAATTGAAAACAATTGTATCAAAAAGAGAAAATCGAGCGAACCTTCTTATGTTAGGGTGTGTTTGAGATGAATAATTTGTCTAAAAAACGCACAAAGGAAGAACATTTGATACATCATCTCGCTTCATATTCTATCATTTTTATATAGCAAAGCTACAGGTTGACTTTATAACATAAAAAAATCACAGTACTAAAAGATGAAATATATGGGTCAAATGAAATACCTATGTAATGAATCACTAAATCAGAGTAGGTTTGTTCGAATAGTTATTTTGCTTTTCTGAAAGTACTTGACGAGTCTTTTCAGTTGGATGATGATAATGCATATCTTCGAGAAAAAACAAATACTTTTTTTTGGCTTCCATTTCTACGATTGCGCTTTATATTTGTCATCCTGTGATGTTTAAAATTTAGTGTCCTTAACTTCAATAACTGTCCAATAAAATTTAAGTATGACGCATACAAGCTGAAGCCCCGCCTATCTTAATTGCCATGCTTGAGCAAACATTGATACAAGCAAAGCAAGCAAGCCAAACAAAGATTTGTCTTGCTAGCATTAATGTATTAGCTGTAATACAAGAATACTATATCTACCTTATAATCCAGCTGTTGACAGTCCATGGTAGAACAAGAGAACAGAAAGGGTTAAATACTGGATTAGCAACTTGGGAACATATAAAGGCTGTCAGGTAACTTTAAATATAAAAATGAAAATTCTGTCAGGTAGCTGATTTCATAAAATATTTAGTCATCAAGACACCTATACTTGTCCATTCTCATTTGGACAAACATTTGAGAAGTTATACATGTATTTCTGCTGAACTGTTTAATGTGTGATACTACTCCATTAAATCTATAGCTGTTGTCATTATTAAATTTTCATTTAGTACCAGGTATTTTAAATTGATGTGAACAAGAGAATAATCTATTCATTATAGTTTACCTTGCTGAAAGAATTAATAAAAAATTGTTTGATTTGAAATAATTTTTTTGATAAAACACATTACAAAATTCTCTTAGAAAATAAACAAATATGAAACAATTGTTTTTTATTACCTTTGCATATGCCTGTTTAAATTAGATAAATATGTTATAGGGAGCAGTTAAAGATACCTGTATATGCTAATGGTAATATCCAGTACCTGCCAGATGTGGACAGATGTATAAAGGACACTGGTGTTCAGGGTGTGATGACTGCAGGTAAAATGGAAATTGTCTCCCCTTAATATGTAATTTTAATGTGGTACCAAACACCTTGCCTCAAATTAATTTGGCTTGTCTAATTTTCTAACAATTAGGACAAAATATTTACTTGGATCCTTTGACAAAAATACAAAAATTTCAAAAGATTTAAACTGCTTATTGTATTGAATATATAGCAGTTTTACTAGCACCAATTTTATCAAGAAGAAGCTTGATATTTCCTTAACATTATAACGTGATTAAAATGTTCATTTGAGTTATCTCCCTGTAGTTTTATGTACCACCTAAAAACAATATGATTTATCTCTCAAATAAAAAGCTAGTTTAATAGATTTTGTTTTCTTTAAAAATGATCAAAATGTTCTAGTAGTTGTAACTTCATAAAATATTAGATTGGTTACTAGGGCTTTGTTATTTTATTTTTCAATTTCAATCGTGAAAAACTCAAACAGAAAATGTACTTTTTATGAATAAATAGAGACATAGCGTATATCACAACCAAAAAACACACCAAAAAAAAATAAATCTAAAAATTTTAACTTTACCATATTTTCTTAAAAGTTATCAAACTAATAGATAATTTATAATATCACCTTGCTTTTTCAGAGGGAAATTTGCACAACCCTGCCTTATTCCAAGGTATAGATCCACCAGTTTATCAGATGGGTGAAGAATACCTTCAACTTGTAGATAAATATCCATGCCCTGTGTCTTATGTCAGAGGTCATCTGTTTAAGATGTTCCAGCATGCGTAAGTTTGGTCAGTTTGGAAATATTTCATTACAGTTAAACATTTACCTTTTAAGTGAGTAAAAACAGATTAAATAATTATTCAAGGAAGTGTCTGCTAGGCATAGGGGCAAAATTGTTACAATCATGGCTGATGGCAGATTATTCAAAGATTTGTAGACAACATATGCATGTTGAACTTATACTTAAAATGGACAAAAAAGGCATTTTCTAAAGTTTTGAGCTCACCTTACCAGGAAAACAGTGTGAGCTATTGTCATAACTTTGCATCCATTCTTCTATTGCTTGTAAACATTTCTTTAAAAATCTTCTCTGATATAAATCAATGGATTAAAACCAAAAACTGTTTGCCTCATAAAAAAATGAAAGATTTTAAACATCTTTTTAACAAAACACTAATATAAGATATCGAAACAATCTCTGCAAGTACTAAATATGACTTCCCATTTTATCAATTCTCCGGTAAAATCAAAGAATTCAGAACTAAAATGATTGCTACATGTATATGATATATTGTATTTAATAAGGTCATGTTCTTAGTCCCATATATTATTCAGATTACAGGTTCATTTAGATATCAGGGAAATGATAGGAAGTGGTAAATCTGTTGAAGGTTTCAAAACAGCTGTGTTGTTGTTGAAAGAAAGATGCTTGGTAAGTATCTCTGTAGAATGGCCAAAACTGCTGTGTTTCTGTTAAAAAGTTCTGTTAAGTTGCTCGATAGACTGGTCAAAAACATAGTGCTGGTATTTGATTAACACTGTTACAGTTTTGTAAATTTGTAAATTTTGATACAGTCAAGGATTTTAGAAATATACTCGGACTTCTCTTGAACTGAATTTTAATGTGCGTATTGTTATGCGTTTACTTTTCTACATTGGCTAGAGGTATAGGGGGAGGGTTGAGATCTCACAAACATGTTTAACCCCATCGCATTTTTGCGCCTGTCCCAAGTCAGGAGCTTCTGGCCTTTGTTAGTCTTGTATTATTTTAATTTTAGTTTCTTGTGTACAATTTGGAAATTAATATGGCGTTCATTATCACTGAACTAGTATATATTTGTTTAGGGGCCAACTGAAGCACGCCTCCGGTTGAGGGAATTTCTCGCTACATTGAAAACCTGTTGGTGACTTTCTGCTGTTGTTTTTTTTTCTTTGGTCGGGTTGTTGTCTCTTTGACACATTCCCCATTTCCATTCTCAATTTTATACTGTAAGTATATTTTGATGAAGTTAAGAAATTTGGAAATAAAAGTACAGTGTTACAATCTGACACCGAGTATTCCAACATCCTGCTTTAACCGACACATTTTCATAGTTCCAAAATATGCCTATCCTTGCAAAAAAAACCCTGAGTTTTCCAACACCCTGCTTAATCTGACATTATTGTCTTGTCCCCTAGTGTGTTGGATTGCACAGGTTACACTGTACATGTATACCATTTAACAAGCTACTTATAATCATTACAGAAGTAAACTTTATTATCATATTACAAATGCAAAAAGGATAATAAAAAATGATAGAAAATAAGACCTAAAAGTTGTCTTTTCAGGAAGACATAAAAAAATACAATGAAAGAAAAGAAGATTATAGGTCTGATCTACCTCACCCATATTGGATCTGTCAGCCTTATGTTAGACCTACGTAAGTACCCATAACCTTAATATTTTTCCCTGGTTGCTAATATCTGAGTACAGTATTAATAAGTAAAACTTCAAAAATACTGAACTCTAAGGAAAATTCAAACGGAGAGTCCCTAATCAAATGGCAAAATCAAAAGCTCAAACACATCAAATGAATGGATAACAAATGTTATATTCCTGACTTGGTACAGGCATTTTCTTATGTAGAATATGGTGAATTAAACCTGGTTTTATAGCTAGCTTAACCTCTCACTTGTATGACAGTCACATAAAATTCCACCATATTGATAAAGATGTGTGAACAAAACAAAACAGACATGATAGGTAAAAATGTCAAACTCAGTAACTGCCACATAAGTTTATAGATTTTGTTAAAAATGTGGAAAATTATTGTTAAACTTTGTATAAACTAACTATAAAATGGGTTTTAATTAGAACCTTATTTTTGTGTGTGTCACCTTATTACCCGTATGTATAAGTGGCTACGGTATTCCAGGGAAAAAAAATGGAAGGGTTGGACAGAAAATTATATTTTTTCTGCGGGTAATAAGGGTGGAAGCAAATACCATTGTGTGCAAATGAAAATTAAGAAATAATTCCTTCGTGTCATGCTCTATGCTCATTTTAACATGGGTAGGCATTATATTTGTCGATATTTTACACTGAGTGGTAGCGAGGTGTAAAATGTTGTCAAATATAATGCCTACCCATGTTAAAATGAGCATAGAGCATGACACGAAGGAATTATTTCGATTCTAATAGGACAAATACAGTATTTTTATACGACCGCAAATTTTGAAAAAAATTTCGTCGTATATTGCTATCACGTTGGCGTCGTCGTCGTCGTCGTCGTCGTCGTCGTCGTCGTCGTCGTCCGAATACTTTTAGTTTTCGCACTCTAACTTAAGTAAAAGTGAATAGAAATCTATGAAATTTTAACACAAGGTTTATGACCATAAAAGGAAGGCTGGTATTGATTTTGGGAGTTTTGGTCCCAACATTTTAGGAATTAGGGGCCAAAAAGGGCCCAAATAAGCATTTTCTTGGTTTTCGCACTATAACTTTAGTTTAAGTTAATAGAAATCTATGAAATTTTGACACAAGGTTTATGACCACAAAAGAAAGGTTGGGATTGATTTTGGGAGTTTTGGTTTCAACAGTTTAGGAATTAGGGGCCAAAAAAGGGCCCAAATAAGCATTATTCTTGGTTTTAGCACAATAACTTTAGTTAAAGTAAATAGAAATCAATGAAATTTAAACACAATGTTTATGACCACAAAAGGAAGGTTGGTATTGATTTTGGAAGTTTCGGTCCCAACAGTTTAGGAATTAGGGGCCAAAAAGGGACCCAAATAAGCATTTTTCTTGGTTTTCGCACCATAGCATTAGTATAAGTAAATAGAAATCTATGAAATTTAAACACAAGGTTTATGACTATTAAAGGAAGGTTGGTATTGATTTTGGGAGTTTTGGTCCCAACAGTTAAGGAAAAAGGGGCCCAAAGGGTCCAAAATTAAATTTTGTTTGATTTCATCAAAATTGAATAATTGGGGTTCTTTAATATGCCGAATCTAACTGTGTATGTAGATTCTTAATTTTTGGTCCCGTTTTCAAATTGGTCTACATTAAGGTCCAAAGGGTCCAAAATTAAACTTAGTTTGATTTTAACAAAAATTGAAACCTTTGGGTTCTTTGATATGCTGAATCTAAAAATGTACTTAGATTTTTGATTATTGGCCCAGTTTTCAAGTTGGCCCAAATCGAGGTCCAAAATTAAACATTGTTTGATTTCATCAAAAATTGAATAATTGGGGTTCTTTGATATGCCAAATCTAACTGTGTATGTAGATTCTTAATTTTTGGTCCAGTTTTAAAATTGGTCTAAATTAAAGTGCAAAGGGTCCAAAATTAAACTAAGTTTGATTTTAACAAAAATTAAATTCTTGGGCCTCTTTGATATGCTGAATCTAAACATGTACTTAGATTTTTGATTATGGGCCCAGTTTTCAAGTTGGTCCAAATCAGGATCTAAAATTATTATATTAAGTATTGTGCAATAGCAAGTCTTTTCAATTGCACAGTATTGTGCAATGGCAAGAAATATCTAATTTCACAACATTGTGAAATAGCAATTTTTTTTTAATTAAGAGTTATCTTTCTTTGTACAGTATAGTAAGCAAGAAATATCTGCAAGAATTTTTTTTAATTGGAGTTATCTTTCTTTGTCCAGAATCAACTTAAATCTTTGTTATATGCAATATACATCATTGATGGCGATCCGATGGATACATCTGTTGTAGGGTTGTCACTGACTCAGACGTACTTATGAATATAATTATTTTCTGTGACTGTATCTTACATTAATTTGTAGGATCCTTTACTATAGATAATTTAGCTGATCTGTAACAATAACATCTTCATGCCTTATATATCATGTACTGTAGTACGCCGCTAGATTAAAACTGACGTGGAAAGGTAACATATGGCCACCGAAAGCTCTTTTTATGAGAGCCCAGGTGGTCGTGTGGTCTAGCGGGACGGCTGCAGTGCAGGCGATTTGGTGTCACGATATCACAGTAGCATAGGTTCGAATCCCGGCGAGGGAAGAACCAAAAATTTGCGAAAGCAAATTTACAGATCTAACATTGTTGGGTTGATGTTTAGACGAGTTCCATATACAATGTATATTCACTTTTTACTACCAACTGATAAATTTAAATAATCTTTACCATTCAGTGATAACAAGCAGTTTTTTTACATCTTAATATTTTATGATGTATTTAAATGAGTAGTAATTGTTGCAAACTCCATTAGAATATTTGAATTGAAATAAGTTTTGGAATAAGGGAAAGGGGGATGTGATTAAAAAATTGGGTTCAATTTTTCTCATTTGAAATTTCATAAATAAAAAGAAAATTTCTTCAAACATTTTTTTGAGAGGATTAATATTCAACAGCATAGTGAATTGCTCTAAGAGAAAACAAAAATTTTAAGTTCATTTGAATACATTCTTTCTGTGTCAGAAACCTATGCTGTGTCAACTATTTAATCACAATCCAAATTTAGAGCGGAATCCAGCTTGACTGTTGTGTCCATACTTGCCCCAACCGTTCAGGGTTCAACCTCTGCGGTCGTATAAAGCTACGCCCTGCGGAGCATCTGGTTATAGGTTGAAGCGTACGAAAATACCGTAAAAATGTTTGGCTTTTCCCGTTTCCTCCCAGAGGAGTTTGTGCATTACATTTCATATTTGATAGTTAAAAAACTATGAGCAGGGTAGATATATAATGTTTTATAAAATTATATAATAAAAATTTATGCTAGCTGCTTAAATGTATACATTTTAAAGGATAGCGATGGAAATAACGTTAATATACACAGTAAGTTCGTGCGCATGTGTCAAACATATTTTTTATGCTCATTAGAACACGGCTTTGTTTACAAAGCTTAATAAGGACGTCATATTAGAATAAAAGTTATGGATGGTAGGGTATAAGAAATGTGCATTCTCTCTAATAAGTTTTTTATTACTAGGAATAGCTATAAACCTAGATATGAGTGACTTATTTATGTGATATTAAATCAGACTGACTTAAGATATGCTTCAACAATTTTTGTTCCATTACAGACCTGAACAAGCAGAAGAGAATCTAGCCAAGAAAGCTCCTACAAAGAGACAGATACATATGGAAAACCCTCCACCCGAACTAGCAGGACTGTCCAAAAATAAGTTAAAAAAAATATTAAGAAACCCACATAAAAACTTTGATAGAACTCCAGGGAGGGAGAATTTGGATAGATGTGTAGAATGCACAAATCCAAGGGTATGATAATTTATTGTAAATGTAGTAATTTTACCAGCATATAAGTTACACAGCTTTTTATTTCAGTCTATGTTTACAGGTAGCTATTTTTAGTTTAATTATATGAATTATATTATTGCAGTTTTCAAAAATAATATTTTTTGTGCACATGAATAATGAAAACTATTTCATAACAAAAATTATTTACCGGTAAAAGGATAAAAAAAAAAAAGGAAAGTTTTAATATAAATTAAGACATTTAAAAATATTCCATGAAAAAATAAATATTTTAAATTGCATTTTAAGAATAAAATAACCTTTTACCAAATATATTTGAAACTTCAAAGTACATGTTTGAAAGGACTTGTATTTCAAAAGTTTGAGACAACGAAAAAAATTTTTTCTGTTTATTAATTACAAGTCTGATTGTATTGTAGGGTAAGCGATGTGACTTCCAGTTATGTAAGAGTTGCTGTAAGAAGAAAATGATGACAGAAACATTAGACTGTATAGGTAATATTTTAATACCAAAGCAAGGTATTTAATTTCTTTCTTTTTCAACTCACAGAAATATCAAGATCAAGAACTTTTCCTAAGGGGGGACCCTCTGACTGACCTAAGGGTGGTCCCGCTCCAGTCATGCTTTAGTGATTCCCTATATAATCAACCAAATTTTTCCCACGAAAAGAGGGGCCCCCACCTGGATCCACCTATGGTAGAAAAAGGGAGGCTTAGTCGTCTTTTTTCCTGCATTAATGGCATTGACTTCAACAGTGTATTAGTGTGTGACAGGGTAAGTTTATGAGGAACCACTTGTGTTGGATCAATAATATATTAGTATGCAATTGTATAGGTATTGAAACATCTAAATGTCCATGGAGATTTTGCCCTACTCTCTCAAGTCATGATCCATTGACTTTGAAAACTTTTCAAAATATTCATGTATTGGATCCTGATTATTGATTTTACGATGTTTAGAAGTGTTTTTTTCATAATTATAATCTTTATAAAGAAAATATTTCACTCTCCTTTCAGAAAGTGCCATATGAATTTGATATTAGGTGTTAGTTTTATAGTTGATTTATAGTATCAATTCTTTTGTAATTTGGTGTATTAACAACATTCAAAATATTTTTAGGACATAATATTTTAGTGAAAACTCGGAGAGAGAAAGAGATGGAAAATGATCTTAAGGAAAAGGAATTAAACAATATTGAAAAGTCTGCACAGGAAAGACTGTCTGAAAATAATGTTACAAACCAAAAAGGAGATTGTGATAAATCAGATTCTGAAAAGTGCTTGAATAATATATCCTTGGACTCATTATCATGTAAACACACAGAAGATAAAGAACAAGCAATAGTCAACATGACATTAGAAGATAGTGTGAAACATTGTGGAGTTCAGTCAGCTGATTCTACCAATAAATTGTGATATAGTTTTATTGTCGCCTTGACAGAGTCAAAAAGCGAGACATAGGTATGCTGTTTCTGGCTTCGGCGACAGAGGCGATGGCGTCAACAATGTATTAGTTTGTGATAAGGTCTAGTTTATGCCATATCATGCATATGGTGAACCACAAGTGGTAGGTCAATCATATTTGGTATGCAGTTGTATAAGCATTGACATATCTCATTTCCATGAGATAATTTGGCTCCACCCCCTTAGTCATGGTCTATTGACTTTGAAATTTGTTCAAAGTTATCAGTCTTAGTTTGTTATTAGGTCATTTTAAGGGGAACCATTAGTGGGAGTCCAATGTTAATATGTATTCTGTTGTAAAAGCATTGGCACATCTCATTTCCATGGAGAATATTTGGCCTCACCCCTCAGTCACAGTCTAATGACTTTGAAGCTTATCTTAGTTTACATGTATAAGTTTGTGATTATATCACTTTAAGATGAATTGCTAATATATAAAAAGAAGATGTGGTATGATTGCCAATGATACAACTATCCACAAAAGACCAAAATGACACAGATATTAAAACGACTATAGGTAACCATACGGCCTTCAACAATGAGCAAAGCCCATACCTCATAGTCAGCTATAAAAGGCCCTGATAAGACAATGTAAAACAATTCAAACGAGAAAACTAATGGCCTTATTTATGTAAAAAAAATAACTAAAAACAAATATGTAACACATAAACAAACGACAACCATTGAATAACAGGCTCCTGACTTTGGACAGGCACATACATAAATAATGTGTTGAGGTTAAACATGTTAGCGGGATCCCAACCCTCCTGGGACAGTGGTATAAGTTAAGTCAATGATATTTGGTATACATATTTATTGGCATCTGCAAGTATCGTTTCCATGTCGATTATTTAGCCCCACCACCCTTTTCATGGTTCATCGACTTTGAAACTTCTTCATAGTTTACAGGTTAATGTTTGCATTTAGGTTTGGGAACAACTTATAATAAGTCAATGGTATTTGGTATGCAGTTGTATTTAATAGCATTGGCACATCTCATTAATACATGGAAATTGTTGAGCCATGTTACCTGGTTACTCAGTCATGGTTCATTGACTTTGAATATTTGCATAACTTGTGTAAGATGTTAAAGTATTGCTATTTTGATTTCAACATTTGCATAATCAAAATTACAAAATGGAGAGATATATCTTTGTGATAACAGTTTTTATTAAAATATTTATTGTTTTATATTAATTTTTTAAACTATTGAATAATTTTAACCTTTTAATACCTCACAAGTTATTAAATCAACTTTTATTAAATTATACTGAAAGAAAAGTCATTGGTTGTTTTAGTCACTTCTTCAACAAAAGACCTGGACATTACATGTCTGTCAATGAAATTTGATTACCAGAATTTATATATTAAAATCTCTTTTTCATCTAGTATAAAATAAGGAGATGTGGTATGACTGCCTAGGAGACACAATCCAAAAGAATCAAAATGAAGAGGATTTAAGCAAATAAAGGTCACATACAGCCTTCAGCCATGAGCAAAATCCCTACTAAATAGTTATTAAAGGCCATAACATGACAAAATGTGAAACAATAAAAAAAAAGTCAACAGCCTGAATTATGAAAATTTCTTTCTTCATCACTTTATTGTTGTCAGTATAGTGCCCTCATTATTTGTCAGTTCCTCTCCAAATTTTGATTAAGGATTTACCTAGATGAGTTTTATAATTAGGAAAATTCTAAAAATGGGGGACTATATGAAAAGTAAAAATATCCCAAATTATTTGTTGTAGCCTAGATAGCCCCTCCATATTTGAATAGATTCTCTACAAATTTGTATGAAGATTTCCAATTTTTAATCCTTGAATAAATTTGATTACCAGAAACATCATAAATGGGTACCATTTTATTGAGAGAACTTAGTTGAGAGCATTTTAATGTGATAAAAGCATTCTGAAAATTGTGGAACTATTCTTTTTGGTAGGAGTCTTGTCAAAATATCCCATAACGAAGTCATGTTCCCCGGGTAGAGACTCCTTTATTTTTTAAATTAACTTCAAATTTGTATGATGATTGCACTCATTCACATCTTTGATGATTATAATTATCAGACATATTTTGAATTGAGGGACCATTTATTAATTTCACTATAAGCTCTTCTCTGTATGGCATGGGTGTATATTCAGGACAAGAACAAGTTCATAAAACATCAATTAGTACATTAAGAACATTTAATGGATTTGGAGATAACAGTTGGTATGGGACCAGACATGAGAATAAACAAGCCTCCATGAGTTATTGATTATGTTTATGAGCAAACAGCTTTGCATTCTACTAAATCGTTGTGTTTATTTAATATCCCAGTTAACTGCATATTTATACCATCAAATCAAGCAGTCAAATGGTCACAGATTTTATTCAACTGCTGTAGAAGAAACACAGTCAAGTCTTTAAATGTAAAGGGATGAAGAAGTGTTACCATAAAATTTCTTTTCATATATTTATTGTACTGGGTCATTTGAAAGGTAAGGGAGAGATTTTTTAATTGCCATAAAAAAGTCCAATTAAAAATTGATTTATCTCCTTTAACTAATGTTTTACATGGTTCAAAACTGTCTTTTCATCAATTTTCGCAATTAAATATACTTGAAGCTAAAATATGCATCCATGAAATTTCAAAGGGAGAATTAAAAAAGTCCGAAAAAAATTTCATTAAAATAGGGGGGATAGATGATATTGGATACATGGAAGCTTATTGACCACTTAGTTTTGACTAAATATCAGTACTGCCAAGTTTCATGAAGCAAATGTGTAAGATTTTGCCAAAATTGTACAGAGAAAAAAAAATGATCAAAGGAAAATGTTGCCAAAGATGCATGAAAATGTGTGCGTCTCAATTGCTATAGAATTTGCACCCCTGGAATATAGCATGATTAAATACAAAATTCTATGTCTTAATCTTAAAAGTATAGAATATACTTTAAAAAAGCAAGCATGAAACACAATTTTTTTTTTATAGCAATTGAAAAATTACTTCCTCATGTATCTTTCAAATGACTCATATTACAATCAATATATATGTAAAGTAAATGTAAGCTTAAACTTTCATTATCTCTGCACTTTGAAGAATTGACTGTGGTTTTTATTACATTTAGTATTTTCTTAGAAAATTGTCTAAAATGAAGCACTGAGTGGTTGTGTTAGATATCAAATGAGCCTAACTAACAATCTATCTCATAATGTGGAAACCAAGGCGTAAAAGAAGGTAAATATGCTTGATTTTCCTATATCTATTGATTTTGTTACTTTTTCATTTTGATGATTCTACAGCAGTTATTTTATGGGTCGGAATGTTAAATGATCAACAATATGTTTAGAGAAATACTTATAATCAAGTCACAAAAACTTTATAAAAGAACAATACCATTTACAGTGCATATTCAAAAGTGCTTAGTCTTTCCACAATACCAATTGCTATTTTTTTTAACAAGCCATACTGACTGTTGCTAACTGATAAACTGATTTTGTAATAAAAAAAGAATATTTTCATCATTGAATTCCAGAGAATGAGTGCCGAATGCAGGGGCGGATCCAGCCATTTTAAAAGGGGCTCCCAATCCAGGAAAAAGGGAGATCCAACTATATGTCCCCATTCAAATGCATTGATCGTCCAATAAAAGGGGGTTCCAACCCCGGAACCCTCACTGGATCCGCCACTGGCATGAAATTGGAATAAAATAATCGTACTCATAATAAATATAAGGAAGATGGGTGTCAAGAAATTTTACTTGGATATGAAAACTTTTATACAATTAATAAGATCTTATTAGTTTTAAAAAAAGAGTGTTGTTGTCCACTAAATTCTTTTATTTTCTAAAAGGAATTTATCTGTTGATATTAAAAGGACCTTAATAAAAGTCACATTGTATTTAATCTGATGAAATTTAATGTGATATACAACCTTTAAATCATGTTTTCAATTATTATTTTCAAAAAAATTACTCAAACAAAGTGAATTGGTCTTTTTTTTCAGAACAACTCTTAGTATTAGTCTAGTAACCATGAAACGATATCTAGAACAAATAACTCCTATAAATTTCCTTATGATGGAAGTTGACACTTGATAAAACAAAGATGCTGCTGATTACAGAAAATGTAAATTATTTCCTTTTAATATCAGCAGATCGATAATAGTTACAGAAAAAAGTATACAGTAATTTTTTGTTTGTAAATATACTAAGCTGTGTATAATATGACGTAATTTTTTTCCAAAGTTGAATTTTTCTAATGATTTCTAAAATTATTTAACATTTCACAGCAGTTTTATACTTTTACTTATATTATTCATTCCTTATTTTTATTAACTATGTATTTACATTGTATCACAGATCAAATTTATTTGTTCATTGTGGGTTTATAATTTGTGTTACTATGTTTTTTTATCTGAGTTAAGCCATTCCAATTGACATTTTATTGTGTGTCTTTCTATGTTGTGATGTTATACTATTGTTTCAGAAAAGGGAGAAGGTTTGGTACCATTTAAACATTTAATCCCACTGTTTGCACCTGTTCTAAGTTAGGAACCTGATATTCAGTGGTTTTTGTCTGTTTATGTGGTTCATAAGTGTTTCTTGTTTCTTGTTTTTTATATAGATTACTCAGTTGGTTTTCCCGTTTGAATGGTCTTACACTATACATTTTGAGGCCCTTATAGCTTGCTGTTCTGTGTGAACCTAGGCTCAGTGTTGAAGGCTGTACCTTGACCTATAATGGTTAACTTTTATAAATTGTGACTTGGATGTAGAGTTGTCTCATTTGCACTCATACTCCATCTTCCTGTATCTGATTTATTCACATTGTTTAGTTTTTAGCTCACCTGACCTGAAAGGTCAAGTGAGCTTTTCTCATCACTTGGCGTTCGTCTTCCTGTGTCCGTTGTCCGTTAACTTTTTTAACCAAACTTGGCCACAATCATCATGGGGGTATCTAGTTCAAAAAAATGTGTCCGATGACCTGGCCATCCAACCAAGATGGCTGCAATGGCTAAAAATAGAACACAGGGGTAAAATGTATATTTTGGCTAATATCTTTGAAACCAAAGCATTTAGAGCAAATCTGACGGGGTAAAATTGTTAATCAGGTCAAGATCTATCTGCTCTGAAATTTTCAGACAAATCAGACAACCTGTTGTTGGGTTGCTGCCCCTGAATTTGTAATTTTAAGGAAATTTTGTAGTTTTTGGTTATTATCTTGAATACTATTATAGATAGAGATTAACTGTAAGCAGCAATAATGTTCAGCAAAGTAAGATCTACAAATAAGTTAAAATGACCAAAATTTTCAGAGGAACCCTTAAGGAGTTATTGTCCTTTTAATATAGTCAATATTGAACAACTTTTGTCATTTTTTTAACTTGTACAAAAATCTTCTTTTCTAAAACTATGGGCCAAATTTAACCAAACTTGGCCACAATCATAACTAGGATATCTATTAAAAAAAAGTGTCAAATGACCCCGCCTACCAACCAAGATGGCTGACATCAGTAAATACAGTAACAGGTGAGCGACACAGGTTCTTGAGAGCCTCTTGTTCTTGATGGTCTGAGAAATTAAAAAAAAAACCCAGAACTACAGACAATACATGTAATGTGATGGAACCAATTTGTCAAGATGTAGTGATCCTAAATTCTGTCAGAAGCAGTGGTTTCATTGTTGTTAACATTTAGGTTCAGTCTGTGGTTAAAGATTTTCAAATATATATAATTTTGTCAAACCTTTCTGGCATTTCAAGCTAAATTGGACAAAAAGACTAAAATACTGTATTAGAGGGACTAATTAAAATACTACTGTATTGGAGGTACTAAAATACTGTATTGGAGGTCTAAAATACTACTGTATTGGAGGGACTAAAATACTGTATTAGAGGGACTAAAATACTGTATTGGAGGGACAAAAATACTGTATTGGAGGAATTTACGAAAAAAGCAAAATTTTGACAACTTTTATTTTCATTTTTCTGTATTATTGAATATTGACTGCAGTCTGGTTTTTTTTTTACAATTCACATTTAAAAACAGTCTACGGTTAAACTTATTTAGTCACCAATAACTTATAATCTGCATTTATAAAATTTTGGACAGCTTTTTTATAACCAATAGACTTCAGAGTAAATTTTAATTTAAAAAAAAAACACATTTTTTCATTGATTAATGAACATCATTTATAAATTACTGTTATCAAAAATTTGTATGGATAAATAACTGAAAATAAGATAAAATTGTGACAGTGAGGAATTTTTATTAAAATAATTTAGCCCTAACAAAAAAATATTTAGAAAAAGGGGGGTTCATTCCAAAGCGCCTATGGAAATGATTTATAAAACATCTTATTTTATAAATGAAAATATTACAGCCTTCATTTATAATAAATTGAAGTGATACTACGACAGCAATAGCACAGCTAAATGTCTTTAGTTGTGTTTCCGACTGTAGAGCATCATTTTAACTTAAAATAATTTCCACTTTGAGATAATCCCCCAAATTTCCGGAATTTCGGCGTTAGTCCGTTATTGAAGCATATTTATAAAATATTCCGGAACTCCTCTCGACTTTCCTTGTTTACAGTGTTGCCAATCAAAACTTTATTGTCATTTCTCATTTCACATGTTGAAAACGATTCTGACATTCAAATAACAAACATAGGTAAGAAAACATAAGGCATCCTTTACTTTTTGAAGCAACAAGAATTTAAAATTACCCTTAGGAACGACACATTTAAAAAAAAAACTGTTAATTATGCAATTTGCTTTCCTCACCCAACTGGGACATGTACACATGTCACATTATATACTGACTTTTGGTTATAGTGATTGAAACCTACGTATTCTTCAAATAAAACAATTTAAGAGATCCCCAAATGTGTCATGTATCATTTAGAAGAAATAAATCACTACCAATCCAGTTACTCTACTCTCTAGATTCTTGTACTGATTTATTTCTTCTAAATGATTCCGACACATGTGTATCCTTACTATCTTACTGTAGTACAATCAGTCATCTTGTTCGTTAGTTCGGTATTTGGGTTTGTATTTATCACGCGGGAAAACTTTGCCATGACTTGCCACTTCACTACACAAATACCTAGTCACCTAAGCATTCAAAATTAGTGCATAATTCATTTTTTCTGCTCTTCTAAATAAAAAAAAAGGCAGTGTCTGCGGGGGTACGAATAGTCAAATTGCCGTTCTAGGCTGCGCATACCCACATCTGGTTTTCAAATAAAATGCCATCGGATCAGCTATAAAACGTGAAAAATCTACGGACATTATCGATAATATGGGGATATCGCGTCACCAGTAAACTTAATTTGTGACCATCAAATCCAGGATTGATGCCGTGGAAGCTTAAAATACAATACAGTTATCTACTAAATGTACAATGATGGAAAATGAAACTGTACAGTCCCAGTAAAAGAAAAACATGATAGAAATTAATACTATTATAAAATTTTAATGCAAATTTAAAAATAAAATTTTTATAAATTAAAAATATACCCATATGATATTTTAAAATAATCTTTAAGTAAAATGTAAAACAGAAACTAAAATTTTAATATATATATAACTTCTAAAATTAAAGCTTGAGTTTATAAAAATTAAAATTTAAAGAAGCAAGTTATAATGAATAATGAAACGTGAACGTAGGCTGGCAACCGTGCTGGCAACATTTGAAATGTGCAGCCGGGTTGAAATCTGTGCCAAAACAATCATATTTGATATGTAAAATTTGTTCCAAATCTTAATTAGTTACATGAATCTTTTGTAATTAGTTTAAATTTGTGCCTCATTCACACGTACATTTAATTCGAATTGAATTCGAATCGAATGCGAATCGAATTCGCTAATCACCATACACTCTTCTTTTTTAATTCGAATTAGCTAATTGGAATTATCCAATTCGCATTAGAAATACGCTTTTGTTAATTCGAATTGAAAGTCAACGTCGTTTGGACGTAAAACGTTTCGAATGCGATTTAAACTAATTCGAATTAGTTAATGCGAATTGAATTCGAATTACGTGTGAACTCAGCATGATATTATTACTTGCTTCTTCAATTTTTATAAACTCAAGCTTTAATTTTAGTAGTTTCATTTTACTTTATTCTTTTACAGGGACTGTACAGTTTCATTTTCCATCATTGTGCATTTAATTTTGCAATGTTTATTATGTATCATTATTTAATAAATACAATTTGAACATATAATTTTTTCATATTCTTCACTCGTTCTACACGAAATCACCATATTATCGAAAATTTTTGTAAATATTTCACGTTTCATTCCCGATTCGATGGCATTTTAATAGAAACCGGATGTGGGTACGCGCAGCCTAGAACGACAGTTTGACTATTCGTACCCGCATGTGGGTACGCGCAGACACTGCCTAAAAAAAACTTTTCTAAAGATATGTTTCATTGTTATTCAAAGGTATTGACTTTGTTCAAAAATGGCTGTTTCAAACCTGATATCCGAATGCCTAAATACAAAATGTACATTTCAGAACTTCACAAAATCCCATTTCTGGCCTCCATTGTTTTGTGCACATTACATTCAGCCTCATCAATCTAAGTGGCAGACAAAACAGGCCAAGCAAATCATACTTTTAAGAAGCACCTTGCATCTTACACAATATTCCATGCGAAAAAAACTTCAAAATTGAAAGGAAAACTTCGGTAAAAAACGATGTTCATGCCATATTTTGTTCAGGAATATAGAGTAGGTTAATAGAGAATAATAAACATATATATGTACATATATTTTTCATAAAAAAAAAATTTGATTCAATAGAAAAAGTTCAAATATTCTTAGGCCACACCAATTTGATTCCTTGTTCGACGGACCCGCCTGCACCTATTTTTTTCAAAACAGATTTTTTTAATTTTTATTATATTCCTGCTTCCCGCATCCGGAAATGAAATCATGTCCATTTCCCGCATCGGTTTTTTGTAAATATAATGTAAAGATCTCAACATTTGTTTTTTAAAATCACAGTCTAGCCTTTATATAACGATTTTAAACCTATCAGCACCCACAACACTGTCAATATCTGCGAGAATATTTGTTTCAGAATGGAACCAATTTATTCCAAGCGAGAGTGCTCCGATATAAATAGAAATACCAGTACAGAACAAAACGTTGGTTTCTTTCCCCCTAACTTATTTTCCCTATAAAAAAAAAGTACCCACAAATGTTCCGTTGTTAAAATAAAGTACAAAGAACTTCTGAAGGATTTACCTTCAACTGCAATTATAATGTATGGTGACGGTCATACCCGCTGCAGGTTTGTGCACCTGTCCTGGTTGATTCAGAGACCTGTCGTTCAGCAGTTATCGTTTGTTGATGTGGTTCATTGGTAAATTTTCCCCGTTTGGAAATATAATTTAGATCGTTGGTTTTCCTGTTCGAATTGTCTACAATATTAAGTTGTGGTCCCTTATAGCTTGCTGGTTGGTCTTGATCAAAGCACTGTGTAAAAGGCCGTACTTTGACCTATTATATGTTATTATCAGGTTGGGACTAACCCTCCCTCAGACAAGGGCCTTGAAGGGGTCATTTTACCATGTTTACTGTTCAGTCTGTTGTAGAAATGAAAATAGAAATTCTAAGGATTTGTACAGTGCTACTATACAAAACCTTTGACAACTTAGAATTTTTTACTCAAAAAGAGGAGAAATACATTATATTTTCTAAAAGAGGGATGGGTCCACTTATTTTGAATAATATTAAACTGTTAAAGTAAATGTGTTAACATGGTTAAAGTCCAGGAATATAACAAAATTCTTGGACATGTTTTGACCATTTAATACCAAATATTAGTTCTTTTGGAAAATATAAGCCCTTTTGTACTTAAGATGTTTTTACAAAAAAAATATATTATGACTTTAATATTTTGACCCCTCATAAAAGGGATATTCATAACATTAAGGGGTTGTTCTGAACCTGATTATAACTTGGATGGAGAATTGTCTCATTGTCAGTCACACATACATAGACCAGATTTAATTATTCAATTATTTCTTGTTGAACAGGGAAAAAATACTTTATAAATTAAAGAACTGTCAAGGTACAAGTGATAAATCAAGTTTTAATATAGTCAAAACTTACTATTTTATGTTTACAAAAAAAAATTATAATCGCTCGCCTTTACTTTTTAAGCTTCGCCTCAAAAATTTGCAAATTAAATATTTTTTTATTAAAATTTTCAAATCGCTCGCTCGCCCCAATTTTTGGAGTCCAAAAATCCGTAGAACAAGAAATTAAATTGGTGTGGCCTTACTATCATGACAGTAGGTAAATATTCATATAAAATTCCATTAATGTCCAATTTCATGGCTAAAAATGAGGTTTCCTATTGAATAACATAATTTATAGCAATCTATTTCAAAACAATATCACACAACAAATGATATAATTGCCTCAGACTAAAAAAAATCACCTAATTGTCAATAGAGCAATTTGATTGGGTATAACGATTCAAATGGTCACATGGTTTTGACGCCATTGGAAATAATGTTTACAAACAGGGTCAGCAGCTTTAGTATGGAGAAACATTGTACATGAAGTGACTGAGAAACATACACGGTAATGAAAAAAATTAGCTAAATCTACAGAAAAAAAGGAAAAAGAAAGGTGAACAACTTACCACCATAGCAGGATATAAAGATGTGGTCACACCTTGGTGTAAACTTGAACTTGAAAAAAACGTTTTCTCTTAAATAAATAAATCATGACCTGTAACAAATGCCAAATGGACACACAGAGGATTTGTATGATATGCAAGATACAATGTAAGAGAAACAGAAACATACAGAACAGAACAGATGTCAAGTAACATACATCCAAAATTATCAAACAGATGAGTACTGCATATAATGGGCACCTAAGGGAAGTGTACCTGATAAAAGGAATGAACAAGATAAGCAGAAAAGTAAAGATGGCAGTAATAATACATATAAATGACCATAAAATAATAGAAAAATATCCATGTAATATTCCGCCTGTAAATGAGTTGCTAGATAGTGAAGATGTGCTCTTACTGCTAGATCCATCATGAATAATAAACATTTATGACACACAAGAAATATCTATGATATACCAATAATTGGCATCAATTGGCATTTATCCGTTTAACATTCAGTATGTATCCGTTTTATCCGTTTTATAAAAATCCTTCTGTTCATGTCTGTTTAACATCTATTCATCCATTTTATTAGTTACAAGTCTGGTATAAGTATGTTGGTGAATTTGTCTACCAGATCTCCAATGGATGTATAACGGACAAGTAACAGATACAAAATGAAAATGAAAAGAATAAGTACTGTATAGCACGGACGCCAACTAGATGTCCATTCAAAGTTTTAGTATGCTGAAAATTTTTCACCGGAAAGATCAGATGTTGACAGAGAAAACGGGACATGAATGGACATGAAAAGCACATGGAGGAAGTCTTAAATGAGTATTAAGAAGTATTGAGAAAAAATTACCTTCAGCATCCATGTGTGCTATCTGGTAAGGTGTAACTGGCGCTTAATACACCTTTAAATGAAATAATTCGTCTGCCTATACTGGACACTAAATATTTTCATTGTGTCAATGTAGTATTTAACTGCAATAAATCTGATTTTTGTCTTACAGAGTATACTCAAGAAGAATGGCTGAAGAAAATTGGCCAGTGAAGGTTTATATTTATGATATAAGTAAAGGAATGGCCAGGTCTTTATCGCAGGCCTTCATTGGTAAGTTAGTCAGTAGAAAGTTAATAATTTACTTAAAAGAATGCTAATGTTATAGACATTCAATTTTAAGCTGTCCAGTAAATTTTTATGGCATAGTATAAATTTGCTGAGGTCCAGTCGCTCAGGTCTCGGATGGTGTTTTGTTCAGTTGTGAGCTTCTCAGTTATAGTTTAATATGTAAGAAAATGGTATAATATTTTATAATATTACAAAAGTAAACAAATGGTCAAAGGTACAACTGCTATACATGTCAAGAGGTAATACACTACAAGTGAAAAGAGTCACATAAAAGTTAAAACAAAAATGTTGGCCCAACATCAAATACTATATAATAGTAGTTCATGTTTAACTAATGAATTCTTGAAAACACTGATTGAAATGAATTATGAAAATTTTCAGAAATATCATTTTAGAAAGGATTTCTAAGTTTGTTTTTTTTAAAAGCTTACAAATTTGTAAAGAATAAAAGGAAAATATTGAAAAATGAATGTCTCTTATCCACATGCTATAGATTTATTGCTAAAAGTTATTATATCAAACTAAATAAGAATTTTATTAATCTATTAATTAAGAACCCATAAAAGGCATCATTTAACAACAACAATATGCATAATATGATTTGAAAAAAGAAAAACAAGAACCTAATAATAATTCTATCATGTTATTGACATGATCAGAGCCTGACACATCATGTGTCGTATATAACTATTACAACATATCTTATAATAAACAAACATATATTTCAGGAAAACAGATAAATGGCGTATGGCACACAGGGATTGTAGCTTATGGTCAGGAATATTATTTTGGTGGAATGGGAGGAATAGAATCTTGCCGACCAGTAAGTACATGTATAGCTCTTTCTCTAATTATTACCAAATTTATGCTTTGCCCAATCAAAATAGCATAATTAAAATGTTTAAAGGAAACACATATAATTTATATGATATAATGTCATTTTCTGCTTTCTCGTGTTGTTGGAATTACAACAAAAGAACAAATCTCAGCATTGTTTGAGATAGACGAAACTGAGCTGGTGTGTAATTTTGACAATTTCAATCCGGATTTCGCTTGATGGCAAACACCTAGCAAGTGCTACAGAGGCGAGATTGTTTAATGTACTACATCTGTTGAAAACATATATACGATTAACCATGAACAACAACAGGTTATTATTGCTAGCATTACTGCATATTCAATTCTGTATCACAAAAATGTGTTGTTTATTTATTCAATAAATCTTGCTTTACTCTAGTCAGAAGATCTATTAAGAAGATTTCTGAATAGTTTTGCATTCATGAATTGTTTATAAGTCCTATTTACATGTAGCTCCTCTTTTAACTGTCCTATGACGGAAAACTGAAAAAAATGAAAATTTCTGCATAAAAGTGGACCCAAATATTTTTTGACTTGCTCTGCTGGGTGGCAGATACATTTTGTAGCTTGAATAACATTTCATTCTAGCTACGCCCCTGTATGTTGATATTTATTTATAACTAATGTATCGTTCGTTTGATCTCAGTTCCACATTGGTCAAAATTTAATTGTGACATCAAGTTTCTTACTTTTCTTTGAATTTTCTATTATGACCTCACTAAAAAAGGCAACCATGCTTGAGGTCTCCATTCAGATTCTGGCTAATTGTGTGCACATTTTGTTGATTGTTAGGAATGAAAGCTTGCCATTGAGTACAAAAAAAATGTATATGTGTTTACTAAATGATAATAAAACCTTTTTTTAACATATTTACCGATCCAATTTATATTATATGAAATGTGAGAACATAATCTTTTCATCAATTATATATTATTGTATTATTGATTATTTGATAAACTTTTTGGGGGAAATCTTTGCATATTGATTTAAATATATTTAATTTTTTGACAGGGAGGAACAGTGTTAGGCCAACCAGACCAAATAGAACATTTAGGAACAACACAGATACCTAAAGAAATGTTCCATAATTATTTACTAGAGTTAGGACAGTCAACTTTCAGGTATTCAGAGTTATAAGAAGTTTCTATAATATCAGTTAAAACTAGTGACTATTTTCATTTTTGAATAATTACAATAGATGTATGTTTCATTATAAAACCTTTTTCTGATTGGCTAACTGCACATCTCGTGTTATTCCTTTGTCAATTGCATTACACAATACAATTTATCATTCCTGATGACACGAGGTCCTACAATAAAGTGCACAGGTGAATAAGTTAAAAACTTGATAAAAATTGTGTTTTTCATGATCCTAGCTAATAAATGAAATTATAAGTATTGAATGCTTCTTTTGTAACTTCATAGGTTTTTACAAGCATTGACCGTGTGCACATTTTTAGAATGAAGCGCTTCTGCACTTTATACAACATGTACTTTGGTCAACGCTTTTACACCTCAATGAAGTTACAGAAAGAAGCATTCAATTCTTAATTAAAAGAAGTCTGTATATTTTTTTTAACTAAAAATATCTTGTATCATAATAAAAGAAAGTTTTAATTATTTTCAGACCACATGATTATCATCTCCTAGAACATAACTGTAATAACTTTAGTTCTGAGGTTGCTCAGTTTCTGACAGGACAAGACATTCCATCACATATTACATCACTTCCTGCAGAAGTTATGAGCACGTAAGTATATATTTAGTTCTAAACCAACAATAAAGTTTAACATTGGTATTTGCTGTTTACCAGTCAAAATAATGTGTTTAAGCATAGAGAAATATATATATTATCATCATGAACTTGCATGTAATGTTTCCTGTTGGACATTAAACATTTATTTATCAATCAATTTATTTATCAATCAATCAATCAATCAAACTTAAAATATTCAAAATTTCCAGTTATTGACTTGAAGTGATGCCACAAAGATTCATTATAGGCCCCTTGAAAAAATCATTGTTAAAAGCCTTATGGTGACTTATAACTGCTTACATCCTTACATTCGGACTCTATATAGCAGTCTCATTGACAATTGTTCCATAACTCCTTATTTCTGTATTGTGGCTTAATTGATGCATTATGAATTCTCATGAAATATTCAATGAAGTTGCTTATTCTTAAAAATATTGGACCAGTCTGGTTTAAATATCAGTGTTTCAATAATTTTATAAAAATCCTCTATTTTTAAGGATTCCTTTAATCTACTGATACAATGAAGTAAAATATGAGAGCTGAAAGTTTTATGTATGAATTGATATTATTTTTTTTTAATAAATATACACATATTTATAATTAGACCACTAGGACAGATGATAAAACCTCTAATAGATACAATGTCAGTTCAGCCCAGTGGTGGACATTCTGTGTTTAGTCAACAGGAACTCAATACCATGTCATCAGGATCCCAGAAAGTGGAACAAGCACCTATTCCTCCAGTCCACCAGGGTAAGAGTCAACAGGAAACAGTACCAGAGGCTACAGCAGGGAACAGTTTACCGGGATCTGCCAACAGCAGTAGATCAGATACATCAAACTTTGACCCCTCCTCTGAGGAAGAGACGGACATGTATGAGCCATATGTTTACACAGAGGTTAGTACCTTTGTTTATTATACTAAATTCAAAATTATTGTTAATTCCAAATATGTTACTGCAAAGAATGTAACATACATTCAGAAAGACACAAAATCCATGTATAACCATGGTTTTCTAAATGTTGGAATTGAAAATTATGTGAGACACAGAAGATATTTCTATATAAAAACCTCTGCACAGTCAGATCAAATTATTATTGAAACAATATGAACAACCAATAATTTTGCATATACAGTTTTGTCATCATGATTAAAGGCAACTAGAAGTATCCTTGTACTAATGGAACAAATGGAAGTTTTTAACAACCTTGACTGACTATACACTACAGCCCTTGCACGGTCAAATAAATTGTATACTAGGGGGTATTAAACAACCTTGACTACCCATGATAATCTCACACTACAGGCATGAGTTTATATTAAATTTTAGTGCCAAATTTGTTCACCATTATGAAGTTGTTGTTATAATAATGAGAGAAGATGGTGGGTGGACATCAATTATCTTTACAACGCAATCAAACCTAATAAAGACATTAAGAAACACCTCCCTTAAAAAAAAATATTTGTTTTTGTTTTATTTTAGGCAATACCTGGTTTACAGACTCTAAAAGATAAAATAGGGAGTAAACTGACCACCAAAAATTTAGAATCATTAGATGATATGTATGAGTATCTATCATTAAAAGATAAATCTCAGTGGTCTTTGGGTAAAGATCATATACAGTCCATACATACAGTGATTGGTGATGGGAGGATGGGAGATGATGTCAGAGTGGGCGTGTACAAACTTCTACAATCTCTTGTTCTATTCGAGGATTTTATTACATTGTTACAACATGAACCAACAGAAATGATAAAGAATATTGTACAACATTATGACCAGTTGACAGACACTGTACATACAGCCATACTAAAATTAGTAAGTTACACAAGTCAAGTTGAAGTAGTTTAAGGTGTCTCATAAATATATTCAAATTTACGGCATGCTGGTTGATTTAAAAGAGAAATGTATAAATATGCAGTTGAAAGATATGGAAACATGTTATTTTCGTTGAAGTTTTTGCTTCATGGCTTTCATTTACAATTTATATCAGGCTTACATAATAAGATAAGCTTTTCACTATTACTGTTACAGGTAAGATGTTGTTAGTTGGAAGTTATAAAAGATCTTTGTGATAAGTCTGACATAAATCCTCCTCACAGTAGAGATACAGTTGTTTGACTCATGAAGGCAAACATAATTGGAGTATTTTTCATGTGACAAACACATTACATAAACTTTTTAATTTGTGACACTTTTATAGATTTGGTAGTAATGAAAGATTTTTTTCAGCTTACCAATTTAACCAGCACACAGAAAGGACAAGAATTTGTAATGACAGAATCTGAGGATGAGAGTAGTCTATCTTATCTGACCAGTCAGTTCTGTATTAATTGTATCTTGTCAGATAAGTCGGAAGTCAACAACTTAATAGCTACAGCAGTGTATAACTTGTGTAGATATCAGGTTTGTATTTTTAACATTTTCCTGTTTTTCCTGTTTTTCATTTAATTTCAAAATGTGAAAAATAGAACTCTTTAAGAACTGTTTCATTAAAATACAAAATGTCTTCCACCTTCAAGGAATTTAAAAAAAAATGTTTTGTCATAGTTTTGTAAGTGCCAACAAAATTCATTTGATTTTATAGATCAATTTTTTTTGTGTGAAAGTCTAAAGAGCAGTTGTAGTAAAATTCTGATATTAAAAAAAGATCAACAAATATGAAATTGCTAATATACAGTTAAAGCTAAACCTTTTGAAAATCTTAAGATTTTTATTTATTTTTGGGGTGGGGTGATTTGTTGGTTAACATTTTATGTTAATTTCTGAATCTATATACTATAAATGATGGTTCTCTTAGAAGTATCCACCATATTGAATGCCTTTTTACTTAAATATTGTTGTATGTATACCACATTGAAGTAGAAATTAAGTTTGGCATTTATATAAATATTCAAGAAGTATGAATTAAAATGCAGAATTTTACTTTCTAGATAAAGGAGTAGGGTCGGTTAGGGTACATTTTGGTCTTAAATTTCAGGTTCATCTGAAGAAAGATTTTGTACACTTTTTAACACTTAAGTGTCTACTCCAAATGATTCAATTAGTTTATGTGAAAGATTTGAACTGATTTAGTCATTTTGGACGTTCATATTCAAGCTTAAATATGTAAAATCTATCAAATATGCCATAATATGTCACTTTTCAGATAGTTTTGGTAAAAAATGAAAGTGGCCTCATCTGTGTTCATCCTCAACCTTTATATAGTTATGTATTATCATCAAATACAACTTACATTTAAATATTAAGAATGAACACTAGAGCAGCCACTTCCATTTAAGACGAAAACCGTCTAAAATTTAACACAAATGCTAAAATTGTGAAGATTTCAGTAATTTAGCATGACTTAATGATGCCAGTACCCAATATATGTGCATTAAATTTTCAGCACCAACCCTTATTTATGTAGCAGAAGTATTCTTCTTTCCAATAAATATGTAAAAGTTTACATTATAACAATTTTGTTAAACTGATATATTTTGGGGCCAAAAAGGGCTCTTACTGAACCTACTCCTTTGAAAATTAAAAAAATACTACCTTTAAGGTTATTTTAAGAATATTTATAGATTATATCCTTGGTTGCATAATCTGTTTTAGATTATGATGAAGATGATACATATGTTTTACACAATCATTTGCTGTTTTCAGATACCAGAGGCACATCAGATAGAAATAGGAAGTGCTGTATTAGAATGTTTACAGAGAGATTTATCAGAACAAACAGGTTTGTATAAGTCTTTTAAAACTAATAACATTTATATACCGGTAGATGTTTTTAATTCCAACATAATTATAATACTTTCATAAGGTTGTTACATATTTACCAACAAAATGTGGCTTCCTTAATGAAAATATCAGAAAATGAAAGCAGCCTATTTAAAAGAATAAAGGAATAGATACTTTGTTCAACTAGAATTTAGTTCTCAGTAACTTCTTACTTATGATAACCCCCCTAGTTTGTGGTATATATATATATGGATCTTATAATAAGACCAAATGAAAAGTCATTTGCATATACAATGTAGTGTGGTATTAAATATTTTTAATGTTTGGTTTTTAGACTAGCTACTATTAAATTTTAAAAATCTGATTGTTTTTCGAGATTACTTGTCAAAACTGACTAGTTTAGTTGTGTCTTTTGCAAGAGTCCAGTTTTTGCAACAAAAGTGGTGGAAAGCAAAACATAAGTATTGCTTTTCCACTTTCCAGTTATTTCTGCTTAAGTCAGTTTGTTACATGAAACTAAGTGAGGTATAGCAGTAATATTTTCTATCAAGTTGCAATAGGATATATTAGTATAAATCAGTTTGAAGGCTATTTCAAGGTATTTTACATTATGTGTTATTTTCCATTTCCAGCATTCCACCTATTAACATCCTTGTTACTGTTGATGAAGAACAATGCAGAGGTATACATATTTCTTATTTTGCCAGTAGTATCAAAGAGATTTTTTTCAGTATACATTAAAATTATTAAAAAATCTACTTTGAAATTACAAAGCTAATTAAAATTTTACATTACAGAGGATTCTACTTTAAAGTAAAAAAAATAAAAAATATTTATTCATAATTTTTAACATTGGATCCTATGCTGAATACATTTAAAGTATAAAAATAAGAAGATGTGGCATGATTACCAATGAGAGAACACTCCACAAGAGACCAAATGACACAGAAAGTAACAACTATAGGTCACTGTATGACCTTCATCTTGATAATTTCTTTTAAAATTTGAGTAATGTCAGCAATAATAATGACAAAATATTCTTTGTTTTAAATCAGACACATTGGAAAACAATTGTTTTTATCGGATACCTCTCCATATGGTGGATATGAGATAGTCTTTTCTAAAATAAATTTTAAAAATGTACAACTGAATAGTCCTTGTAATACACTACTATCTTCTCTGAAACCCTAGGATAAATTTGAAACAATTTTAACATAAATGATAAAGGCAATATCTGACTCTACTTAACAAGAGAATTTGTGTCCAAAGGAGACCATTTCCAGTAAGTGTACAACTCAGTGACATTTTTGTGAGAGTACTTATATTTTATTTTTTTAAACAAGATTTTAAACAAGAAAATAAATTTACACATGTACTTTAAAACTTGAAATTTTATATTACAGATGTGTGACTTGGCCAGTATTGTTGGAATGAACTGCTCACAACATGAAAAACTATCACCTAGAGTTAAAGAACTGTGTAGTAAAGCTCAGGAATTCTCAGCATTGTGATATATATATAATGTTCATATAAAAAGAACAATATCAAAACTTGATGTGCATTGCACTGATTTTACAGTACACATCATGGAGATTTTTTACAGATATTTGTAGCATCATCCATCACATCACCCAAATGTGAACGTTACTTAAAACTGTGCCAATATAGAAAAAAAATCTAAAAGAAATATGTCAAATTCACAACTGCAAGTTGCAATGCTTGCATTCTTTATTATTTTCTTCAAAAATAGTACATGTTTGATTCCTTTTCGTCGGATTCAACAATGGTTTAAAATTCAAACAGATTTTAAGACATTCTACAAATAGTCTGTTAGTCATTTTGAAAAGGCCAATACGCCCCCTCCCCAACCAAATAAAAAGTTTTATTTATTATGTGGGTTGGAAATTAACATGCTGTTTTTAAGTCACCATTTGCATACAGTATTTTGTCTTGTGATTACAATTTAAATGTTGTTGTTTTTTAAATTCAAAATAAAATGTGCCAGTTGATATTATGGGAGCAAAGAAATTATTATGTTAAAATTTGATTCACCATTTTACAATATTTTTTATACATATTTTATTATCACCACTTAAGGATGTACTTAGGTGAGGTTTTGGAATTTGTGTTAGATGTTCAGAATCCTTGTTTTTTTTTTACCATAATATACAAGGTAAATATTTGCCCCAAAACATTCATTTATCTTTTTATATAAGACTTAATAGCTCATAAAATGCCAAAATTTAAGCAGATTTTTTCTTTTTTTTTCTTTTGATTTGAGACCCAAATAATGCCAATGCAAATATAAGGTAAAAGTCTGAGACAGCCTTTTCCAGTCATATTTTTAAAATCAAATATCTCAAAAAGAAGCTCCATGACCTATCAATATTTAAAGCTTATTTTGTGTCTTAATTTATGCTCTTTCAACAAAAAGCATCAATTTTAAATTGTTTTTTTTTATTTCACCTAAGTACATCCTTAAACCATATATTTGTTGAGCAACCATGGCAAATGTCTGTTGTATCATGACATGTTTTGAAATTTTGCTATCTTTGTTATTTATTTGAAAATAAAATGTAATAAAGAATGTTAAATGGTTTGATACTTCTTTGAGCTGACCATGTGTCTCCATATCAACTACCTTTGAATGTGCTAAAAAAAAATGATGAGGGTGAAACAATCATATGTCTGTATTGGTATATCATCATAGGAATCAAATAAAAGGTGTTTTAGGAAAAGTTGTAAATTTATATCATAGCAAAAATTGTCAAATGGTGTACTAATTTTTCATATATAAAGTTTCTATTTTTTTATATGAGTAGACCATCAGATTGTTACTTTAGTTTGAAGGCCAAACTAGTGCTTTAACTGTGATATCTAAATGGATTTATTGAATATTTTGGTTGAAATGATTTAAACTTGGTTACCACTTCCATAATACAGTTCTGTAACCTTCCCTTTCATGTAATCTATTTGATAGGGCCAATGAAATTCTTATAAAAAAGACCCTGAACATCTGTTTAAGATGATAGACGAGGTTGGCATTTCATACTTAGTTGATAGATGGATAATGGTCTTAATTTTCCATTCTTTTAACTTCATACTAGATTTAACCTTATAACATTTTATATTCAAGCACCTCTAAGGAGTCTTTTGTTGATGCAAATCCGGCCTACAAAATTTTAAACCTGGTTGCTGCCACTTCAGATGATGGATTCCTCCCCAATTGTATCATCAGCCCAGAAGTTAAAGCCTGATATCTTTAATATTTTTGTTTATGGTTCAATGTAAATGATGTTGTTTCAGGATTAGTTTTTTGATGTAAGAAATATTAATTAAAGAACCTTAGTGAGAACGCTCACATACCCCACGTCCTCACATTGTCACTGGAGAAAAAAAAATAACTAAGAAAAATAAAATTGTATAAGAAAAAAAAATTGAATAATAATTTCCTGTAGATATGCACATCTTCATAGTATGTACTTATTATCTAAAAAGGTTTCATGAACTTCTGTTGTGTGGTATCAGAAGAAATGTGATGACAACTGTTGCAGTAGTATATTGAAGCAAATAAGTTCAAAGGGGTGCAATTCCTAAAAAAAATAAATTGAATCATATTTCCGGTCGATATGCACATCTACATAGTATGTCCTTATTATCTAAATAGGTTTCATGGAATTCAATTGCGTGATTTCAGAGGAGTGGCGATGACAAACTGTTGCAGTAGTATATTGAAGCAAAAAAGTTCAAAGGGGCAAACTCATTGAAAAAAAAATAATTTCGAATTTCCTGTTGATATGCACATCTGTATAGTATGCCCTCATTATCTAAAAAGATTTCATGAAATTCCATTGTGTGGCTTGAGAGGAGATGTGATGACTAGAAACAGGACTAACTGACTGATGGATAGAATAAAACAATAAGGTCTCCATGATTTGTGTTAAGATTCATTCAATGTAATAGTACAGCAAGATAAACTTAACATGTTCTATGGAATGGATATATGATGAATCATCTGATGATTCTGACCATGATCTTTTTTATTAGCTCTGGCAGGAAGGGCAAAGTGACCTTTTCTCATCACTTGGAGTATGTTGTCTGTCATTGTTAACTTATACAAAAATCTCCTCCTCTGAAACTACTGGGCCAAATTTAATCAAACTTGGCCGAAATCATCATAAATGTGTCTGGTGACCCTGCCAACCAACACAGACCGCCACAATGGCTAAAAATAGAATGTAGGGGTAAAATGTAGATTTAGGCTTATATCTCTGAAACCAAAGCATAAATAGCAAATCTGATAGGGTAGATTTGTTTATCAAATCAAGATCTATTTGCCCTTAAATTTTCAAATGATTCGAACCACCTGTTGGGTTGCTGCCCCATAATTTTTAATTTAAGAAAATTTTGCTGTTTTTGGTTATTAACTTAAATATTATTTTATATAGAGATCAACTGTATACAGAAATAATGTTCAGCAAAGTAAGATTTACAAATAAGTTTACATGATCAAAAAGGTCACTTGACCCCTTAAGGAGTTATTGCCCTTCATAGTCAATTTTTAACAATTTTCATAAATCTTGTCAATGTTGTAAATTTTTACAAAATGTTTGAATTACTGGGCCAAATTCATTATAGATAGAGACAATTGTAAGCAGCAAGAATGTTCAGTAAAGTAAGATTTATAAACACAGTCATCACCAAAACACAATTTTGTCATGAATCCATCTGTGTTCTTCGTTTATGATATGCATATAGACCAAGGTGAGCGACACAGGCTCTTTAGTGCCTCTAGTTTAATTCCTTAAACAATATAAAGTTTTTGGGCTTAGGTTCATTTTTTGGTTACTAAAAGTATAAGATGAACTAGTTTACAGAATTACATATCTATCTGGCAGGATTCATCTTACCTTGACTTCAACAAAGTAGTCTTTATACGAGCACAACAAGTTTTGAAGCCATACATTGATATCACATTTTCTGCGTCAATGCAAAAAAAGAGCAGGAGTCAATACGCAACAGCATAGTGTATTGGACAAAAGCAAAAAAATGATTATAAATTCAAATCATATGACAAATTTGAAGTTCTTTGTCTACAGTTATTCTGTGTCAGAAACCTATTATGTGTAAAATATTTAATTACAATCCAAATTCAGACCAGTATCAAGTGAGAATATTGTGTACATTTTTGTCCCAACTGCTCAGGGTTGGACCTCTGTGGTTGTATATATCCGGCTGCACCAAGCGAAGCAATTTATTGTGTTTAAATTCATTTCTATATGTAAAGTATCAATTATACTTGGTCTTAAGAATCACTGAAGGGTGTACTTGTTGTCCTGATAAGGGTTATCTCACCTTGAATGACCTTATTCATGTTATTTTCCATTCTCTAAGGACTATAGTTGATCTATAAAATCAATGTTCAGTTGTGAATGTTTGCACCCAAGGAGTCCCTTATCTTGTCCTCTTTTTCTAGTTTCAAGCTAAACATAACGGTTAAGTTTTTTATTCTTTATATTTCAGAAGGTAGTAGACCTGGTGGCTTGAAACAGATGCCTAATATAACAAAGTTTTTGTCTGTCATATGTCTCTTGTCTTTTACCTCAATTTCATGGTTCAGGAACTGTTAAGTTTTTTTGCTGTGTGATTTTCTCTCTTATATATAACTATATTTGGTATATGGGTACCTTGCTGTGTGATTTTCTCTCTTTATATAATAACTATATTTGGTATATGGGTACCTTGCTGTGTGATTTTCTCTCTTTATATAATAACTATATTTGGTATATGGGTACCTTGCTGTGTGATTTTCTCTCTTTATATAATAACTATATTTGGTATATGGGTACCTTGCTGTGTGATTTTCTCTCTTTATATAATAACTATATTTGGTATATGGGTACCTTGCTGTGTGATTTTCTCTCTTTATATAATAACTATATTTGGTATATGGGTACCTTGCTGTGTGATTTTCTCTCTTTATATAATAACTATATTTGGTATATGGGTACCTTGCTGTGTGATTTTCTCTCTTTATATTATAACTATATTTGGTATATGGGTACCTTGCAAGATCTACATGTTGTCAGACAGGTCTCACCTGACCTCAACCTCATTTTATGGATTAGTGATAAATGTTATGTGATAAGGTCCATTTCTCCCATACTGTAAGCAGTCTGTCAACTATATTTGGTGCATGGAATGATTGTGAGTTGAACATATTTATGTTTGCGTCAGTCTTGACCTCATTTTCACAGATCATTGGTCAATGTTAAATTTTTGTATTTTTTGTAAGCTTTACGTCAACTACATGTATATATATGGTGTTTGGAGTGATTGTAAGGTGTACATATCTGTCTGGCAGGTTTCAATTGTCCTTGGTCTGATTTCCATGGTTTGTTGGTCAATGTTAAGTTTTTATGTTGATGTAAATTCAGTTGATGAACTTACTATTTCAGGATATGATTCGTCACGAAGCTTTATAGTAAAAGTTGCATAGTTTTAGCAATAAAAGGAATTCTATGGAAAATTACAATGTTTAAATTTCAAAATGTAACCTATATTGGGTGAACATATACTTTGCTCATTGTTGAAGGGTGTACAGTGATCTATAGTTGTTAATTTCTGTGTCATATGGTCTCTTAAGGAGAGTTGTTTCATTGGCAATCATACATCTTCTTTTTATATATAGAACTTTACAAAATTTGCAACCTATTATCAATAGTATAATTATATTTGGTGTATGGAACCATTGTTAGGTGTAGGTGTCTATCCGGCAGAGTTCATTTTACCTTGACCTCATTTTTATGGTTCATAGGTCAATGTCAATATTTTGTTGTTTGGTCTGTTACTCAGGTGTTATAAACATTATATTGTGATGTATGGAATGAGTGTAAGGTGTATATGTCTGCCTGGCATGGTTCATCCGACAGTGACCTCATTTTCAATAAACATAGATACTGTTTAGTTATGTAAAACATACATAGATGACTTTTATATAAACCCTGAAACCAAATTTCAGAAATCCATGTATTGTTTTTACTGAGAAAAATATGACAAAAATATTCAACTTGGCTATCATGTGTAAAATGATACAAGTGTTTGATAAAACAGGAAGTTGCTGAGTGATGTATCTGAAAATGCATCACACAGTAAAGCTAACTTAAATAAACCCAGAAACCAAATTTCAGAAATCCTAAAAATGTAGTTCCTGAGAAAGATGCAAGAAGAAAGTAATCATGGGACAAATGGACAGACTGACGAATGGATGGACTGACGGACAAAGGTAAAACAGTATACCCCCACATTTTTTATGTGTGGGTATAATAAAATAGGTTTACATATAATGGCCAATAGTGTCATATAACTGAACAAATAGATAGTAACTAAAATATATCTTTATTTCCTCTTCTTTTTGTTGACAGCTTGTTTTATTCTTTTACGACTGTCTATTTTCTTTCTTATTTTTCGTCTTTTCAAAGAAAGTTTACTGTTTTCCTCCATTTTACTGACCTGTCAAAATAGAAATGTGAAAAGTATTTTATAATTTTTTTTTAAAACTTGTGTTTAAATAATGTTAACAAATGATTATATAATATATGTTTTTTTTCAAAGTACAAGTAGCTTGTAGAATCAGTATGGAAATTTTAATGATTTTTAGAAAAGCCTCATATCATTATTGACAACAAACAAGTATTCTGTCACGCAAAGGAATGTGATGAGAGTTATGAATTCATTAGCGCCTTGCAGATACATTTACAGAAGGCCTATAGTAATCACTTGTCCTTCCATGCATCTGTCTGTACTTGCTTCTATCCCTAACAAAAAATTTCCACTCTCTTAACTCTTAAACCCTTCAAGTTCAGTAATTCACCAAATTCTTTCTGCTGTTTTACTTTAAAGCTTTGGAGTTTACCACTACTTCAAGGTGTGTCATGTACAAAGAAAGAAACTCTACAATGAAAGATCTTGTCAAAAACTTATCTCAACTAATCCAACCCAGTGCATTCGTACAAAAATTGTTTACAATAATATTCCTATTAATCAACATTATTTAATTATAAACAAGTTGCAGCTCCAATCACTATCCTCTAGTTCTTTAAACTTACCATATTACTGTGTTTCATTTTGTCTTCATCATCATCAGACATTTCCATGTCTTCATCATCATCAGAATTATTTGGATTTTTGTCAATAACAAATTGTCCAACTCTGTCTTCATTGCTGTAAAGAAGAAAAAGATGATGATGTTGATAATCAGAACCAGGGTATTTTACATGCATTTTGCCTAAAAAAAAATATGACTTAGAACACTGTGTTCACAAAATCTTTTAATCAAAGCATATTCTCAATAAGAAAACATTTATGTCATATAATTTTTTTGTTTTCTTTACACACATAATAATTTAATAAAACTTTAGAAAATGAAGGATAAAATGCGTTATAATGATAATTGTGAAGATACCTGTTTATATCAGTGATCCCTTTCATACACTGCCATGTGTACTCCACAAACATGGCTTGTTGTTGTAGTCTTGTCAGTCTGTTGAAATGTCTCTCTGAAAATAGATTGAAAACATATCATTCCATATATGATGTTCTGTTTGGTATAGGGCATCTGTTTATATCTATTAACTTTAAAATTAATTATGTACGCTTTAAGAATTCAAATGTTACAATGGCAAACATAGGGCTGTTCCAGTAAAACATCAATTATACCCAGGGAAGGCACTTTGAAAACAGAGTAACCACTCATAGAAGCAATTTTAGAGTCCTGCATTTATTAAAACCCATACAACACAATACTGTAAATTCAGAAATTATTGCATTCATTTATTATTGCGATTAGTCATTTTAGACTAAAATGCAATTTAAACTTTTGCAATATTGAGAAAAATCCTGTTTAGTCATATAAAAAAAGTAAAAAAAGCAGGTTTAAATTATCACTTTTGTAACCCTGTCGCATTTTTCGCAATTATAACAACATTGCAATAATTTCTGAATTTACAGTATTTTATATCCACCCCTAGTGGCAACCCTGGGTCCCTAGTTTGTTTTTATGGAACAGCCATTACTGTGAATATTATTAGGTTTTGCATTTGTTATCATGCTTTCAAATATTTATAAAGATTATGATAATTTTAAAGAACTTTAAATTGTTGTTTTTGTGAACTTAAAACTTTTGACCCCCACATCAAATTAAAATAATCATAAGGATTGTTTTTAAAAGCATTATTACACTTTATTATAACCTTAAATGGTGTTTCCATGAGCACCTGTAAGTACTTACCTGTGTAAGGTAATAAAGATTCTATTGTTGATTTCATATTAGGAAACTTTAGAAGATCTTCTGCTGTGTAAGATTTCAACACTATAGACAATATAAACTGTGCTTCATGGCAGTTTTTACTGTTTGTATTCCACTGGCCACAAAATCTCAAAACAGCATCTGAAAACAAGTATAGTTTCATCATAAACTTATCTTTATTTTTTTTAAATTACTTTTGAAATGTGTGACTTTGTTTCTTTGAAGAATCCATAATATTAAACACAACATCTGTAACTTTATTTCAGCTTCAAGGCAAGTTTTAGAAAGACAATGATAGAAACATGTTGATACAGGCAATGTCATATACACTTTACCCCCACTTCATTAAATACTTCAGTCATATACACTTTACCCCCACTTCATTAAATACTTCAGTCATATACACTTTACCCCCACTTCATTAAATACTTCAGTCATATACACTTTACCCCCACTTCATTAAATACTTCAGTCATATACACTTTACCCCCACTTCATTAATACTTCAATCATATACACTTTACCCCCACTTCATTAATACTTCAGTCATATACACTTTACCCCCACTTCATTAATACTTCAAAGTACAAAACAAATGTTTAATCAAACAGACAGTCACTGAATGGGTCTAGATGTCACTGAATGGGCCTGGATATTCAGGTCCAACTAGAAATGTTAAACATAAAATAATATCCTAAAGATGTTTTAACAAATGCTTACCCAACTGGTCCTGTCTTAATTTTTGTAAAGTAGCTTGTAAGTCTTCTACTCCAGACTGGCTAGCTAATATTTCTGAAACATTAAACATATGGTACTTATAATTTGAAATCGTTCACATGTTTGACCTCTTGGAAAATGATAGGATTCTCATTCTATTGCCAACATCACATATCGCAGTAAACTGACATTGTCAAAAATAAATTAAATGTTCAAATATATTTATCTTAATCATTGTTCAGTCAAACCATATACAGTAGACTCCGGCCAATCGGATACCCAAAATGTCAGCTAAAAATATCCGATTGTCCGATATATTCAATTAGCCGATGAACGTATATTCCTCCAAGTTTTTTTTCAAAATTGACAGACACAACCCCAAGATACCAATAGCTATTATAGCTGCTTTATTAATGGAAATTTGTAACTAATCTCAATGTTTTTTTCAGGAACACGTGTGGATAATTCGGTTGATTGAGTAATAGATCGATCAGTTGATTATAATGTATTTTGTTTATCTGTCAGTCCGTTTATTTTTTATAATTATGTGTTGATTATCTGAATAAAATATGTACCTCTTAAATAATGAGACTTGTTGTTTTTGCGTGATTTGTTTCATTTGTGTGTTAAAACAGGTAAAAGCTAAAAATAACTATGAATTCTAGGAAGTAGGCCACAGGTAAATCTATTAATAGCTTAAGAACTCGGATCTAATTTTCTACACTTTTTTTAATTATGAAACACATTTCCAATTTCAAGTAATACAACTACTTTTATGATTATAAAATTGGACATCAAGATGAGTAAAATTAATTTGCTTTTCTATCTTTTCTGTCGTGGTTCAAAACAAAAGACTGAATATTATGTAAATTAGGAAAATGGCGTACGTGTGTACAAGTTACATAATTCTATTTCACCTGGGATATGCTATTGATTCACGATTCCTTATTTTTACACGGGACTTTTATATGTATTTTAATAAATTGTTGAGAAAGAGGTACTTTTCATTCATATTTAATAAATATTGATGAACATCACGCACAGTTTATTATTTCTGTCGTGTCCTTGTTTGTGAAGAAAATGATAACGATCACATTTGGATACACATATAACAAACACATCTGAGGCAAAATATAATATCGGATTCATAAAATAAACAAGACAACAAGAAAAAACATGTTTTATTTGACTATATAAGATCGTTTTATTAATAAAATGAAACATCTCTGTACTGAAGTTTTCTTAAAACTTCGTAATGGCGCAACTTCCGGCTTCATTTCCTGTCAAGAAAAATATGAAATTATTTCAAAATATTCGATTGTACATGGTTTTCACACATTTTTCATGAATATTCCTATCCAATTAGCCGATATATTCTAATAACCGATATTCGATTATCCGATGTATTTTGACTGAAATGTATAGGAAATGGTTCGGTGTTTTGAAATAATATTACAATAGCCGATATATTCGTTTAACCGATATCCGATTAGGTGGAGTCTACTGTATAATCATGGTTTTTCAGCCCAAATTATGTAGACTCTTTTATGCTGTTGAAAATATCATAATGCTACACAATAGATAATATCAAAAGCCATCTGAATTTTTTTGGCACATTGGTAATAAATTCATTGTAAATCAACAATTTCTGCAGAGTTGAAGCTTTGATCAATGTCTTTCATTGGCTAATTTTACTTTGTTATTTTCTGACATTCTAATTGGACAAACCTTTTAAAATGGTAAGAACTCTGAAGGGTTGTTCTAATTTTATTGCCAATGCAATTGCTTTGTGGTATTTCTTCTGCTGAATCAAGTTTGACAATTCCTGTTCCCTGAGAAAAATGAAATTAAGAATTTACTTTTGCTAGTTACTTGAATAAATACATGCAATATCACAATTTCAAAGTTTTAAACTCATTATTTAGATTAAATAAACTATGAAACAAATATCCCCTGTTGTCTCTGACGGAAATACAATCACATTGCTTTGTGTCAAACTAACTTTTTCTTTCACACAATGGATTTTTTTTAAAACTTATGTTTACGTTATATAATAGCATAATGTTAATTCAATTTGATATTCAAAGACCTAATACCCAATTTTCATCAGCAAACATGATCTATCATGCAATATTTTTTCATAAGAGCATCTTGTATCCCATACACGAACATAGTTGTAGTTGCTTAACATGTATATCTATATTACCTGATAATAAACTGTTCTTGTTCTTTCCTTGTGGTGTCTTCTACTTCCTGGGTTATATCCTGTAATAGATCACAAGTTTGAACATACTAGCAGTCTATATAAGTAGCATAAGCAATATATGTGAGAAAAGATTTATTTAAGAATTGAATGCTTCTTTTTGTAAATTTATTGGGTGGTAAAAGCGTTGACCGAAGTACATTTTGTATGAGGCGCGGAAGCGCTTCATTCTAAAAATGTATGCACGGTCAACGCTTTTACAACCCTATAAAGTTTCAAAAAGAAGCATTCAATACTTATAATTACATTTTTTTAGCTAGGATCATGAAAACACGAAGTTTATTCAGTTTTATTTAATTCACCTGTGCACTTTATTGTGGGACCTCGTGTCGTCATGCATGATAAATGTTATTGTCTGATGCAATTGTTTACGGAATAAAATGTGATGTGCAGTTAGCCAATCAGAATAACGTATTATAATGAAACTTACATCTAATGTAATTATTAAGACAAAATAGGAAGCCATGTATTTATCCCATTAAAAAAACTAGGTAAAAGTTGGCTGATAAAATCCCTGGAAAAGGTGACATGTCTGATTCACTCATGTGCAAAACAAATTTGAACAGAATGGAAGAGTGTCTTGCAGCATACTCCCATTTGACCTAAAAACTATACCAGATATTTATGCAATAACTTGGTGGTGATTAGTTAACAAAATTACATATTGTTGATATTCTTAGCAACAAAGTTCTATATATCAACTTCATTATATAGCCAAAAATCTGTCATGACTGGATAATATAACTATAACTGTTTCTGGGTTCTCAGTATTTCTGCATTATTCTTGACTTACCTGCCATTCCAGAATGGTTGAGTCTGCACCACCAGTGATAACACGGTTTTCATCAGAACTGACAGCAAGCCCCCAAACTTTATCATCGTGCTCATCAAATGTCTTTACACACTCATTTGTTTTTATTGTCCAGATTTTTAATAATCCATCTGAACCACTAAAATAACATTAAAATATAGACATTATATATGAGAGTGCTTTTAAAATATTTTGTCACTAGTTAAGCTATACCACACATATCTTCAGAAATAAAGCAACTGGTATTAGATATGTTAAAATGTAAATCTTAAACTTTAAAACTTCAGACTCTTTTGGCACCTCTTATAGCTTGCTGTTTGGTGTGAGCCAAGGCTACGTGTTGAAGACCATACTTTGACCTACATAATGGTTTACTTTTACAAATTGTGACTTGGATTGAGTTTTCTCATTGGCACCCATACCACATCATCTTATATCTATACATGTCTATATGCACAACAGATGTTACACAATGTAATGTAAGAAAACATTTATACAAACCATGATAATAACTGCATGCCTCTAGTTAAAAAGACCACTCGTAAAACAGAACTGTCATGTCCTTCAAAAGTCTGAAATAACATAAAAAATCCAACTATTATATAGTTCCTAATCTTTTTTCATATTTGCATCCGTACCATAATTGTATACTCAACAGCTTAAGAAATAAAGTATGCACTATAATAGATGAGTGTCATTTTATTTTCTCCAGAATATGTAATAAAATAAACATGATTTTTGGGTGTGTCCCCATTATCTTTTTTGTTTGTTTATTGATATCTATTATACTAAGAAAAATAGATAGGAATTTGTTTGCTTTCTGACTCAATGATTTCAATCAAATGTTAAACAAAGTTATGGTCATGCAAGTACCAAGGGTTCTATACAATTAAAAATCTTACGACAAAAAAATCATCCCAGGTTAAACTGAAATGTTCATGACATGCAAGTTTTTTTGTCTTAAAAGATTTTTTGTGAAATGAGTCCATCCATCAAAGAAGTTCTATCTTGACAAAGGTAAAGTTAGATAATTCAAGTACCTTTCATCTCAATAATCCTAACTTGATACAGGTCAAGTCATAAACTGTAGATTCGCTTTACATGCTTTATTTGTGGATGAAGAAAAAAATGTATTTTTGCAGATATTCAATTTCATTGTTTTACAAATGTCTGCATTTATAGAAAATTTGTACCTCAGTACCCCTGTAGCCACGAACCATAAAGATTGATTTTCTACGACTAATCAAAATTATCATAGTAATGCAAGTACAATGTAGCTTGTAACCCTGAATATCTTACCTTGACACAGGTAAAGTCAGATAATGACCAAATCTTGATGGTACCATCAGCTGATGAGGTAACAGCACACTGAAACATATGAAAATCTTGTAATAATGTAACCGTAATAAGTTTAAAACTTATATTCCTTTTTGTCAATAGATAATCTTTGCACAACAAATGCATATTTGACCTGGACATTTCAAAATTTAATAAGTATTGAAACTTATCTATAATTTAACTATTGTTACAGTAAAAAACAAATCCTTGATGTGAAAAACATTTATACACTAAAAGTAGCAAATAAAATCTCTTTGTTTCATGTTTTAAACTTTAAAATATCATACATATCATTATGACATTAATTTTTACCTGATCAACAGGTGAAAACTGAACACACCAAATTCCCTTCCGGTGGCCTCGTAATACTCCAATCATGGATAAATCTTTACTGACCCATAACTGAAATAAACAATAAAATGAAGCTTGCAAAACCAGTGATAATGTAGTTCTAGTTTTTTTTTTTTATTGAAAGAGGGATTTATAAGCAGAAGAAACCATAAACTTGCAAGAGGCTTTCACAACGACAGCAAACTGGATTTATTAACATTTATTTGTGTCCTGACAATATCACAAGAAACATAACTGATGAACGGTGAAAGTGAAAATCGTCAATAAAAAATTTGACCTCCATTTTGTCATCAGTATCAGCATACTAAAATTTGAAAAGCTAAGGTTGATTGGTTCATGAGTAAATGTAACAGCGTGAATGGAAATGCCATTTTTTTATCTTTCAAGAACCAAAACTCCTGAAAGGTAAAAATCAAAATCAACATTATTGAACATGACCAAAATTTTGTTATCAGTAACAACATATTAAAATTTGAAAAGCTTTGGTTACACAGTTCATGAGTAAATGCAAGGACACCACTGGAAACGCCATTTTTTAATCTTTTAAGAACCATAACTCCTGAACGGTAATAGTCAAAATCATCATTATTTGACTTGACCTCTGTTTTGTCATCAGTAACAACATATTAAAATTTGGAAAGCTGTGGTTGAACAGTTCATGTGTAAATGAATGGACACGACTGTAAACACCTTTTTTCAATCTTTCTAGAACCATAACTCCTGAACAGTAAAAGTCAAAATCGTCATTATTCAACTTGTCCTTCATTTTGTTGTCAGTAACAACATATTAAAATTTTAAAAGCTTTGATTCAATGGTTCATGAGTAAATGCACGGACATTTGGTAGCCGCCCACCTGACCGACTGCCCACCGTACATCCCAAATCAATAACTGACTTTTTGTCACAAAAATCCTGTTAAAAATGTAAAAACTTCATGATAATATACATATCTTAAGTAAATGTATTCTACAAAATAAAAAATTCCAGCTTGAACCAAATTCTCTGCAGAGTGCAGCTTTATACGACCGCAGAGGTCAACCCTGAACAGTTGGGGCAAGTATGGACAAAACATTCAAGCTTGATACAGCTCTGAATTTGGATTGTGATTAAATAGTTGACACAAAATAGGTTTCTGACACAAAATGAATGTAGTGTAAGAAAAAAAACTTAAAAATTTAAAATTGGACATTTACCCATTATGGTCCAATATCCAAAATCTAAATACTTGGTTAGATTCAGCATATTAAAGAACCCCAAGAGATCAATTTTTGATGAAATCAAATAATGTTTAATTTTGGACACTTTAGACATCAATGTGGACCAATTTGATAACCAGGCCAAAATATTAAAAATCTAAACACCACATGGTTAGATTCAGCATGTTGAATAACCCCATATATTCAATTTTTGTTGAAATCAAACAAATAATTCCTAAACTGTTGGGACCAAAACTCCCAAAATCAATCCCAACTTTCTTTTTGTGGTCATAAACCTTACAAGTGTTAAAATCTCCTAGTTTTCTATTAACTTATACTATTCAAGTTAGAGTGCGAAAACCAAGAACATTGCTTATTTGGACCCTTTTTGGCCCCTAATTCCTAAACTGTTGGGACCAAAACTCCCAAAATCAATCCCAACTTTCTTTTTGTGGTCATAAACCTTACAAGTGTTAAAATCTCCTAGTTTTCTATTAACTTATACTATTCAAGTTAGAGTGCGAAAACCAAGAACATTGCTTATTTGGACCCTTTTTGGCCCCTAATTCCTAAACTGTTGGGACCAAAACTCCCAAAATCAATCCCAACCTTCCTTTTGTGGTCATAAACCTTGTGTTACCTTGTGTTTAAATTTCATAGATTTCTATTTACTATTATACTAAAGTAAGAGTGCAAAAACCAAATGTCTTCGGATGACGACGCCGAGGACGCCAACGTCATACCAATATATTACCATTTTTTATTTTTTTTTGCAGTTGTATAAAAATGGAAGAAAGTAAGGCAGACAAATAATGTATTTTACAGTTTGGTGGATGGACAGACAGAATATAACAATATGAACTTGATGTAGCAGAATTGTGTTAATACAGTTTTATTTGGTCGTTTGAACATGAATTGTAATGTAACATACCTTGGCAGTTTTATCCTGAGAAGCAGTGACTATATATTTATCATTAGGTGATACTGCAATGCTATTTATATCTTTGTCATGTGCTCGTTCTGTAGCTCGACAGTGTAGATTATATTGAGCATCACTGACATCCCACATCTTAATGGTACAGTCTTCTCCACCACTCACAACAAACTTTCCACTTAAACTAAAAAAAGTTCAAACAGATATTCTTGACACAATATTATTATCAAAAATGCATATTTAATGCATATTTATTTTCACAAAGCAGTTATTGCCGTTACACAATCTGTACGTGAAAATTTGTGAAGTTTTGAATAATATTTGATAAAATGTACAATTGGTAAGCTTGTAGTCAGCCCTCAAAAAGTTTCATCAATGCAATCAATTTTTGTTTGACTGTTGGAAAATATATGAAACACTACAATTCATGGGTGTGTTTGATTTGTCATAGCCAGTCCTGTTCTCCTTTCCAGTTCTTTCCTTACAACACAAAATACTATGAATTACTAGGACTTTTCCTGTATACATAAACAACATGACAGGAGTCAAAAGTGGAGCAAAAATGGCCTACCCTTCATTGAACTAGATATTATACTGGATTTTCTGTAAGGTTTATGTTTATCAATTCCTAGGTGGGATTTTCCCCTGGCTGTCTGTCTGTTTATCATTTCGACATTTTTTTCTTTTTGCCAAAGTGTTATTTTTCTTTCTCTAATGTATGTAATAATCTTACTCATACTGCAAACTCACCTAGAAAAGTTGATAGACCCTACAGAACTTGTGTGACCTTGACCTTCACCACAACAGTGAACTTTTCCTGTTTCTGGGTCAAGGTTCCACATCCTTATGCTGTTATCCTGAAATGACATAAATTATTTCAAAATTGTGGAATTTTAAAATTATAATAAAGTCCTGTATAAATATTGAAATACTTTCTTGACTATTTTAAACGTCCATATATAGAAAATTTTTTCTGTTTAATTTAGGTTAACAGGGAGACAAATCATTTTGTAATGTAACAGGATTACTAACAGACACAATATTTAAAGATGTGTATCTACAAAGACTGCTTATATCTGACAATAAAATATTTGATCAAATGAAAGCATTCAGAAAAGAGATATGAATCATTGCAAAGAAGACAAAATTCAAATAAAAAGTGAATTGCAACCAATTTAACAAAATAAGAATATTACAATGAAAAAGAACAATGCTCATATTTAATTACTTTTATAAATATATCTTGATTATCAAGATTCCTGAAGATAAGACATACTTGTCCTCTTTTTTTAACAATTAAAGGGGAGATAATTAAGTACTTGCCTTAGATGCAGTGGCTATCATATTTGTATCTTTGTGGACAGCTACACTCAGTACAATATCTGTATGACCATGTAATATTTGGCAACTCCAAGTTTTCACATTGTAAACTTTTAAATTTTCTGAATTTGTGCACACAACTAGGTGAGAGTCATCTTTACCAATGAACTGCAAATCTAATATCTCATCTGTATAGCCACAAAACTGAAAGGAAAAAGGATATTTGTGTAAAGTTCGTCCACAAAAAGTTTAGAGCTAACAAAAGAGAGACAAAAGATACCAATGGAACATTCAAACTCATAAGTCAAAAATAAACTGTCAAAGCCAGGATTAAATTCAACATTCTGTGTGTAACATTGTTAGAAACTGTGGTTGGATACAAAAGATAATAGAAGTACTGGTATTCTTATATTATGAATAGTGGAAGATAGTTGTCAATACAAACCAACTATTTTCTATTAAGATTTATAAATACTCAGAGCAATACTGATTACAGATCTTGTTGTGTAATTTTATTGTACTATATCAGCATTGGGAAAGTCATTTGTCATTTTTATTGAGCTAGATATAAACAAATTCCAGGCTTTTCAATCTGAGCCTTCAGTACCATTTCTTCTTGTAAATTCCAAAAGTATATGTGATAATGGAAAATTCTGTATTTCTTTCTTGTATTTATGGACAATGTGATATTAAATGAAAATATGGGTTATTATCAAACATTTTTTGTCCACAATCATAAATATGTAAAATTCCTAGTTATATTCCTTCTGATATTTGTAATTTGATATTCCCAATTACTATACACATGGTTTAATGTGTTAATTATATTTACCTGTTTTTGTATTTCAATATTTTCTATATTATACATTGATATAGTATGGTCGGCCACGACAACTGTCAAGTTTTGTTCTGATTCAGTAAACCATGCTTGTGTTATAATCTGGCTACCAGTTTCTGTCTCAGACTTTAATCCAAGTCCCATAAATTTGGAAAATACACATTTTGATTTTTTAACATTCCATATTTTCATAGATCCTGAAAAAAATAATTGAATAAAATTAGTTAGAGAACAAGAATGTGTCCATAGCAAACAGATGTCCCACTCACACTACAATTTTTATTTAATGTTCAGTGGACCATGAATTGGAATCAAAACTCAAAAATTTGGCATTAATATAAAAAGATCATACCACAAGGAACATGTTAACTAAGTTTCAAGTTGATTGGACTTCAACCTCAACAAAAACTACCTTGACACAAAAAAACTTTAACTTGAAGCTGGACTGACAGAGGGACGAATGAACTAAGGATGGAACGAACAGACGGAGGGAAGCACAAACAGAGACACAAACCAGAAAACAAAACGCCCTCTACTATTGTAGGTGGGGCATAAAGATTAAGAACAAATCAGTTTGTTAAAGAGACCATTTACAGTCAAGCACTACTGTTGGTCAAAATCAAAAAGGAACTGTCTACTAGCTGAAACAATCTAAGGTCATCTACTGTTTGCTGACTTTGTAATGGTTAGTTTCTGTAAAATCTGATGTGTAGAATAAGAAATCATGCCAGCACTTATCCCACAGCAGAAACAAATCAAAACTAATCAGTATTGTTTGCGTTTTATCATCTTACCTTTACTTCCAAAAGTAATAATATGATGTCCATCTTCTGTTATATTTAAATTTGGGTATTCTGAATTCTCTGGAAGTAGTACCACTGATTCTACATTCTATAAAATAGTTAAGTATAGTCTCCATATTAATTCAGCTGTACTTAAAAGCGCTTTCAAATGCAAAATCTTAAAAAATAAGCAAGATGTATGTATGAATTTTTCTGTTGAAAATTGATTGAATTTATGTGTATCAATATCAATCAAACATGAATTCTAATTTGTTCGCTGTTAAATGATTATTCTTTTATATGCATAAATGTTTAAAGTGACTTATAGGTCCAAAGGGCCGGTGTTGATACATATAATTACAACTGCTTATTGAAATATTGTATATTGTTATAAAAAACATGTCACTATAATAAACAATTTGGTATTGGTATTCATATATCAATATCTAAATAATGCCTGAATGATATTTTTATCTCAATATTCATAAAATAAATGAATTTCTTCCATTAGCATGAAAGTAAAAAGTACCTCTAAAATAGGAATAGTTTTGGTAACTTGTAATTTTTCTACATCCCATACAGCCAGTATATTGTCTCTTCCACCACTGAAAATATATAACACATGTGTTAGAAATTATACAGCCAGTATATTGTCTCTTCCACCACTGAAAATATATAACACATGTGTTAGAAATTATACAGCCAGTATATTATCTCTTCCACCACTGAAAATATATAACACATGTGTTAGAAATTATACAGCCAGTATATTGTCTCTTCCACCACTGAAAATATATAACACATGTGTTAGAAATTATACAGCCAGTATATTGTCTCTTCCACCACTGAAAATATATAACATATGTGTTACAAATTCTCAATGTTATTAGTTCAATAAATAAGTGTTATCATAATACTTCTATCATGTTGAGTGGGGCAATTATTTTGTTTAATTCTTAGATTTTAAAGTATGAATATCAGAATTAAGCAAAACCTTCAAGGGTCTAAAGTAACATCATAAACTGAAAGTTATAAAGATTTTTCCTTCTAGTATTTTAAAGTCATCACCTTTCGACATTTCTCTTTTGTGCTTTTTATGAAAATACTGTTTATTTTCCTTTAAATGACCTACTTATATTCAAAAATGTAGCATTACAATTTTCTAATAAGACAAAAGTGTTGTACATACCTGTATAATGTCTTCCCATCAATAGAGAAACAAAGGGAGGTAACAACACTAAAATGAGCCTCTATTTCAGCTATACAGGTACTTTTAACTAGATCCCAGACCCTTACTTTGTTATCATTGGCTGAAGAAAATATCTGGAGCTTTTCTTGAATTGGATGGAATTCTACAACACTGTAAACATAGTTTGAGAATTACATGCTGCTGTTTACAAACAGTGTTTCCATAATAGTTAGAAAACTCATGGAAAGGAATCTATATGGATTAAAAGTTATGATTCTCTTATTTTGCTTCCAAAAAAAATAATGTTCTAATTCAAACAAAACTTCCGGTGTACTTGCTTGTTGTCACAATTGTGTTTGCAATTGTCATTTGCATACACTATTGAACTATGCCAGAGATCAAAATGAATTTTAATATGGGAGTTGCTCTCCAAGAAAATAATTATGGTCTTTTAAATGTTGGTCTTCATGCGTTTACTCACTTTTCATGAAAAAAAATAGATTTTTTTTTCTTTGTATAATCGGTAGTTCAATTGTGTTCTTTTTCTTCATCTGAACAGTTTTTTTAACTGTGTCTTACATACATGTGACATCTTGGTTTGAACAACAACAAAATTTTAAGATATAAATGTGGAATATGTCCATGAGACACAGATGATGTCTCTGCTTGCATATAACGTTATAAAGAGACATATCTCAAGAACTGTTAAAGTGACACTATCCATTTGTACTTTATCTGAGTTTTGAGGTAATAAACATTGTGCATATGTTTATTAAACATTTGGTTGAGGCAAACTTAAGTTAGAGAATGTAAACAAAAAAATCAGCAATTTTTCCATTCGTAAAGGGGCATAACTCCAGAACAGTAAAAGTGATGCTACCAAAATTGTGATAACAAGCATTGTGTATAACGGTAAGTTTAATAACATTTGGTTGAGTCAAACTAAAGTTAGAGAACTGAAACCAATTTTGGGAAGTACAGACAGACAAAGTTACAAACTTAAAATTCCTCTGCTACAGCTGGGGCATATAAATGACTTCTAAATCTTAATCCTACATTTCATTAAGAAAGTTTGAGAGTAAAATTTTTTATTATTCCAAACTTTCCATCAAACAATAAGTTACCTATAGAGGGATTAAAGATAATTCTTAAGTATATCATAGTACAGTACATGTCCGTGTGCAATGTTTCATAATACTACTAAAAGTATATAAATGTTTTATTTATAAGATACCTGACAACCCCTTGGTGACCTCTAAGATTATGTGTACAGTATTGTCTTTCTATATCCCATAATTTAATTGATGAATCAGAACTTCCAGTGGCTAATAATGTAGACGTCTTATCAAAAGTCATTGCTGTCACTGCAGATGTATGTATTGCCTACAAATAAACATGTCTTATATAAAATCATATGAAATAATCATTTACTTTCTACATTGGCTAGAGGTATAGGGGGAAATAAACATTTCTTATATAAAATCATATGAAATAAGCTTAAAACAACAACTTATTCAACCTACTGGGTGTCCTGGCACAACATGAAATAAGCTTAAAACAACAACTTATTCAACCTACTGGGTGTCCTGGTACAACATGAAATAAGCTTAAAACAACAACTTATTCAACCTACTGGGTGTCCTGGTACAACATGAAATAAGCTTAAAACAACAACTTATTCAACCTACTAGGTGTCCTGGCACAACATGAAATAAGCTTAAAACAACAACTTATTCAACCTACTGGGTGTCCTGGCACAACATGAAATAAGCTTAAAACAACAACTTATTCAACCTACTGGGTGTCCTGGCACAACACGAAATAAGCTTAAAACAACAACTTATTCAACCTACTGGGTGTCCTGGCACAACATGAAATAAGCTTAAAACAACAACTTATTCAACCTACTGGGTGTCCTGGTACAACATGAAATAAGCTTAAAACAACAACTTATTCAACCTACTGGGTGTCCTGGTACAACATGAAATAAGCTTAAAACAACAACTTATTCAACCTACTAGGTGTCCTGGCACAACATGAAATAAGCTTAAAACAACAACTTATTCAACCTACTGGGTGTCCTGGCACAACATGAAATAAGCTTAAAACAACAACTTATTCAACCTACTGGGTGTTCTGGCACAACATGAAATAAGCTTAAAACAACAACTTATTCAACCTACTGGGTGTCCTGGTACAACATGAAATAAGCTTAAAACAACAACTTATTCAACCTACTGGGTGTCCTGGCACAACATGAAATAAGCTTAAAACAACAACTTATTCAACCTACTGGGTGTCCTGGTACAACATGAAATAAGTTTAAAACAACAACTTATTCAACCTACTGGGTGTCGTGGCACAACATGAAATAAGTTTAAAACAACAACTTATTCAACCTACTGGGTGTTCTGGCACAACATGAAATAAGCTTAAAACAACAACTTATTCAACCTACTGGGTGTCCTGGCACAACATGAAATAAGCTTAAAACAACAACTTATTCAACCTACTGGGTGTCCTGGCACAACATGAAATAAGCTTAAAACAACAACTTATTCAACCTACTGGGTGTCCTGGTACAACATGAAATAAGCTTAAAACAACAACTTTTTCAACCTACTGGGTGTCCTGGCACAACATGAAATAAGTTTATAACAACAACTTATTCAACCTACTGGGTGTCCTGGCACAACATGATGTCTAGTAATTTTTTGATAAAATGTCCATTCCTATTAACTCAACATCTCTTAATTCCAAGGCTCTTAACAAAAATGTAATCTCCTTTAATTTAAACTAAATATCAAAACAGGTTCTATGCTAGTATATCATGATATTACTGGTGCACTTAAAAGGCTTCTTCTACTGCAATCTTAGAAAAAAGGCAATAAATATCTTTGAAATTTTTTAGTACTTCGTAAAAATAAATCAAACAATTCAAAGAAAATTGATATGTATTCCTAATTTCATAGTCTATGTGGAATTTTCTTACTGCATTAATGACCCATTGGTGGCTTTTGACTGTTAGCTGCTCTTTAAACGGGTTGTTGTCTCTTTGACATATTCCCCATTTCCATTCTCAATTCTATGAAAGTAATTGTTAACAATAAAGTTTAAAATAATATAAGCATCTATATCTTACTTTCCATGTTCTTGTTATAGATTTCTCCTTCCATAACCACTGCCTAAGAACTAAATGTCTTGTTGCTACAATCAGATACTGGAAACAAAAGACCAATACATGTTTTAGTACTGATCATATGAATTTAAGTTTGAACAAAAACATAATTAAATTTCATTCTGTACACCACTGTTCAAAATTTATAGTTCAATTTATCAGATACTGGAAACAAAAGACAAATACATGTTTTAGTACTGATCATTTGAATTTAAGTTTGAACAAAAACATAATTAAATTCTATTCTCTACACCACTGTTCAAAATTTATTGTTCAATTTATCCAAGTAATGCAAAAACTTCAATCAAAAAATAAATTGAAAAGCTAAAATAACAAATATTAAGCTTGAGGTACTAAATTACCATTCATCAATGATGAACATGTAATGCAGATATACACTCACTACTTGAAGTTTAAATTCTATAAACCTAAAAATACTTTGTCACTGAGTGTTGTATTTCCAGTTTGTTGTTGGAAAACTTATTTGATGGTTTCAAGCCTACCAACAACTTTTCTGTCACATTGAAATCGTACGGACATAAATATTGAATTATTTCATTTATTTGTTTTTAACATTTATTCCAAGCAATTTAAAAAAGAAAGTTAATCATGTCTATTTACCTGGAAATATTTCCCAGTAAATCTCATTTGAAACTTATAATATTTACCTTGTCATCAGGTGTGATACAATAACAGGTGATTTCTTCATCTTCCTCCTAAAACATGTAAAACATGGTGATTTTCTTCTTGTTCAATGGGATTTTGCATATATCTTTTTAACCAGATAGAAATTGCTTTCCATCATCATAATTTAATAAAGCAATCAACTTTTGAAAAAGTGTGTCATTATATGGAAAAAAGAAGATGTGGTATGATTGTCAATGAGACAACTCTCCACAAGATACCAAAATGACACACAAACTAACAATTGTAGGTCATTGTATGGCCTTCAACAATGAGCAAAGCCCATACTGCATTGTATGCTTATTACGTAACTTTTTTCAGACCATTTATTACCATTCCATTTTTCTCAGGAATTTAAAATAAATTTTCCTTGAAATCAAAATACAATGTGTGACATGTCTGTGATTTTTCCTTTTGTTACATTTAGAACATATGTGTTGGTATTTTTCATTATGACCGAGATCTCTCCTGTTGTAACATCCAAGAACTATATATTGTATCAACCTGCTCTAATGTGTCTGTTACTTTCCCAGTTGTTACATCAAGAACATTCACTTTGTTTCCACACCCACAAAATAAAAGTTCTCCATTTTGACTTCTCTGAAAGAAAAAAAAGTATTGTGCATTACTAACATATTTATTCTATTACCATTCTCAATTTTATCATATTAAGCATTTCTATATGATTTTACAGGTATATGGTTCCCACTATTCTAGTAACAAAAAAATATTCAAGAATTTTTCAAGATTTTTCCTTTCTTTTCAAAGAAGACATAGGTGAAGAATTCATAAGATACTTTTGACTTTCAGACAATCTGGACGAGCCAGCTGTTTAAATTTTATTGTTTACAGTAGTGAGAAGTTTGTAAATACCAGGGCTAGAAATAATGGGAATTGTGCAATTACAAAAGGATAACTTTACATTTTACAATTCATTGCCAGGCTGCCAAGATTTAAGGATTTTCACAGATTTGGCACAACTCAATGGCGTTTCCTTACATACATAAAATAAAATGGGTTTACAGAAAGAGGGGGAACCCTTATTTTCATTGAAAATTGCAGATTTATCTGCATGCTTTTTTGTATTGCAAAAAAAGTTCTTAATATAGCTTTTGTATTATCCTTTTTGAAATCATGTCATATCTTTTGAACATCTCATTAAATAGGCGTGCTCAATGCTGTATTAAGAAAAAAAACATGTATGAGGAGTTTATACTGATGCTTTATTTTGCAATTTCTTCATAACTTTTGAATCTATTTATATCTATAAAATCATAATACTAATAACTAGCTGATATTGCTTAAACATTGTTAAAAGGGTTAAATTTCATAAGGAAAGTTTTACCTGTATTTTTCCGCCTGTATAAAAAGCTTCATGCTTCTGACTCACTGCAAAACTTAAACAGAAAAAGATAATTATAAGAGAGAGTCAACTTTCAAATAGTACATGTGCATACATGTATATACATAGCTGCTAAATGTTTACTTCTTCGGCTGACTAAATTGTTGAAATTATAATAAAATTGACAAAAAATAAGTGAAGAGTTGTCATAACATTGGGAATTTCATAACTTCTTTTAAACATGCATAAATAACTACATATGGAGAAAATCCTAGATTTTTGCTATGAAACATTGATGATGAGTTATTCACTTGCAAGTGGATAATTCGACCTAAATGAATTCCATATTCATGTGAACTTCAATTTAACCCCTTATGCTTAGCTAAAGATGTGTGTTAGGCTATTAAAAGAAAAGAATGTCTTTATTGAAAGTAAAATCATTTGATTGAATGATCCGATCCACAAAAAATCATTCTTTTACAGGTAAAATTAACTGATTTCTTTAATCATGTTAACCTTAAAATTGAAATCAAACAGACATAGAAAAATCCATTTGCATGAGGCCCATATTTCTATTTCTATTTACAACAGCTATTATTTGAACTTGGAATTATTTTTAATTATGGAATTTACATAATTTCTTGTGTTTAAATTTTTTGATGAATTTCATGTTTATTTGGTATTATGATCTTTTGAGCGGTTAACAACACTTTCCATACAATGTATTTTGGTTAGATAGTGTTGTGCGCTGCACAATACATTCTATTGAAAATATACTATTTTCTTTATAATAGAAAGTGTTGTGCGCAGCACAGAACATTTCAGTACAGAATAATAAAATTGAGAATGGATATGGGGAATGTGTCAAAGAGAGAACAACCCAACCAAATAATCAAAGAGCTGAAAGCTCTGAAGAAAAATGACGCCACTGTCTCTAATACTGGGATAGTTTTTATGCAAGTCTTGATTTTCACATACCGTAATTAGTTTAACAATGCAACATGTCTCGTAAGCATATAATTGCTATTCGTATGTGTGTGTGTGTGTGAAGTGAAGGTGACAACTGGCTGGTTTTTTTTAAAGACAAATGAATAGGTCAAGACTACCTGAATTGTACAAATAAATACCGTAGAAAGGCTTGTATAATTTCTCACTGGTACAGTCTGAATCCGGGTCCGTTCGCACCCATTCACGTTTGCGCCCACTAATGTTCGCTCCCTTTCACTTTCACACCCTACATGTTCGCACCCAATCTTAATTGGTTTTGTGTTTAATAACTCTGTAAGCAAGTGTTTTCTTATAAGTATAATTGTTGTCATTGTCTCAAAATAAAGTGAGACAACATTTTGTTTGTGTTGAATAAATCTTAATCATGTTTTGGTTAGTGTATTGCTATACCTTTGTTTCATTGACTTGTTTCAAAATGAAGTGAGATTCTGACTATGTAACAATGTTTTTTTCAGTGTGTTGAATAAATTTTATCATGTTTTGGTTATAATAGTGGATTGCTATATTTTGGTTCCTATATTTTATTGTTTCGTTGTTTCAGATCAAAGGGACCAAGCTGTTAAAAACAATTATCTTTTGTGTCTTTCCTTTAAAATCTTCAATGTTTTACACATACCAAGGATTTGTATAGTTAGATAACTATACAAATCCTTGCTCATACCAAGCTATAAATACATTCAGTATTTACACCAAAGCAATTTAAAACAACAATCATGATTTTCCAATTATTCAACTTGAATTTGAATTAAAATTGGGCGCGAATGAGTAGAGTGCGAACAGACCTTGGGTGCAAACGTGCGAGGTGCGAACATGTAGGGTGCGAAAGTGTATTTGGCGCGAACAGACCTGATACCACATAGTCTGAATCCCCTTCTCCCACAAAATATTAAGTAACTCAGGTAATTTCAAACATTTGTCAAAGAATTCTAGTCAAACTGGTACCTGGTTAAATTGGCACCTGGACAAATCAGCACCTGGTTAAATCGACACCTGATATAGTCAATTCGTCACCCATGTTAAATATATTTTTTTAACAGTATTGAAAGCAAAAAGAGTAAAAATAAGTAAGGGGTTGCCAGAATTTTTTTCAGTATTTAAGCAAAAAGAGTTAAATACTATTGAAACTTTCACATTTTTGGGTGTTCAAGTACATTTTGTATATATTTATTTTTCTCAGCTAAATGACTTTTTTGGTGTATTTTTAATGATACCATACCTGTCAACCTGTGACGATGAAAATGCAGGTCATGACCTGCATTGAAGAATCAAATCTCAGGTCATAACGCGTACAAACTTTTTCGAGCTAAATTTCAGTATTTATGGTGCATTTTCTTACAATGTATATCAAAGGTACAAAAACATCATGTTCACTTGGTTCAGTCATTTTAAATCTTATTAATTATTATTTCAATGCACTTTTAAAGATTTTTTATAAATTTTTGTAACTCAGTCTTTTTCTTCTGTTTGTATTGCCTTCCTTTAAGGAAAACCAAGAGTATTTTGTCATGAATGTTATGTATCCTATCTACATATCAAATCAAGTCTAATATTCTTTACTTTTTGTAATCACAATTACTGCCATTTAATTTTCTAATGTACTTTTAGAATGTTTGAAACTTCTATCTATGTTGCCTCTAAACATATCAATCTTCACTTGACATGGAAATTAGACTATGATAAAATATAGTGATACAGTTAAAGGAAGTATAAATGTATTATTTTTTACAACTTTTTTTTAAATATTGTATAAATGTATAAAAATATTGAAAAGCTATTTTTCAATATGTATTTGAATTTTATATTTTTTATGATTTAATCTTTTTCACCCATAAAACGTAAATATAAGGAATAATTTTGAATGGTGACAAATAAGGGGAAGTAACTAGTTGAAAAATGTTTGTTTATGTTTATAGTGCAATTTATTTACGACCTACAGCTAAGGTAATTGGTGTTAATTAACACTGTGTTTGACACCAAAGCTGTCAAGTGAAGCCATGCAATTAATGGGTCACTTAATTTGACAGTTTACATAGCTAGATGAACTTCCTGTTCATGGAATAATTACGAATTTGCCGGTATTTCAAAGGAATATTACTTATGAAATCAATCTCAAGGCTAAGAAATACGGGTGAAATCGGGTCATTTTCGGAATTCCCGGGTTATTTCAATGACCCGGCGGGTGTCCCGGATGATCCCTCAGAATTGTGAAAATCTTGGGTCACACCCGCAGAAAACGGGTCAGTTGACAGGTATGTGATACATGTATATATATATATATATATATATGAGTAGTCCAAATAATTATTGCGTCTGGCAAGGCTTTTTTAATTTTATTCTGGGACACCTTCCTATGACCGCAAGGCTATGTTAATTTTTTTCTGGGATGCCTTCCTACGAAGCCTTCCTACGAACGTCGTAGGAAGGCGTCCCAGAAAAATAATAAAATAGCCTTGCCAGACATCATAATTATTTGGACTATTACATGTGAGATATTGGATATTTTTATGAATTATTTTAACCAGTTGAGCATTTTACAGGATTGTTGGTTTAATGCTGTTTAAACTTTACTGAAAAAAACCCACCTTAAATTTGCTTATTATTTGGATGAAAGTTTGATTTATTGAAAGGGACTCATAGTTTTCCATTTTATTTTAATAATTGTCTAATTGTTAAAACAACAGCTTGGGTAAGGGCTTCGTTGTTTACTGTTATACACAACAACATATTCACTTTGGTTTCATTGTTTACCTAAATACACAACATATTCACTACAGGGCTTCCAAAATTTTTCTGAGCCAGCCGGACATTTTATATCTGATCCGAATTTTAATTCCTAGGACAAAGTCACAAAAGGCAATTATGGTAATCAGATGGCCATCCCAATGATTGACATTAAATTAAAATCGAAATTAAACTTTACTTTGATATGAATTTGATGATCTGACATAAACTGTTAAAATTGGCATTGCATCATTCACAGTGTGCACATCAACGTGCTCAAATCTGCATTAGACTCTTTATTTGTTCAAAATGAAGTTGTCTAGAACTTTATTTTCGTTTTTAAAGTCACATTTTTCAAAACCGGATGTTGACTTGACAATGGTAAGGTAGCAATACACAGTTAGGAAAAAAACTTAAAATTGACACTCATAATTTTTAAACACCCTCTTTCCCCTCCTGTCTAACAAAGAAGGCTTTATATGTGTGTTATGCATGTATATACTTGTAGAAAGAAAATCTTCCATAGATTTGATTTTTAATGGTCACAAGGGTGAAATATAATCCCTTTTGGGTGTAACCATGGCAACAAACTGCATTTCTTAGATACAAAATATAGCAAAAAAGGGGGGTGAACATGTCACAAAAGTCTCCAAAATTTGGTCTAATGGAAAATTTCAATGAACTACAGTGATACCTTTCCTGAATCCATAGGTGTATATCTATCAAGTGGTCCAAAAAAAATCATATGCTTTCCTGCTCGTTTTTCCATAAAATTGAATTGAAAAGATCGAGCGCAAAATCTTTGTTGATAAACACTACAATAATTTATGGACCTATGAACGGTACGGATAGGAAAATACGGACTGTCAATCATAGAAATGGCCTATAAAACATGTTAAAATCAATCTAAATGGTCATATAAACCCACTAAGAAGGCTATATTATTCTTCAATTATCTAAAAATCAATTTTATTGTACAAAAACTTTCATATTTAAAAAATTCACAGGGGCCATAATGCGAAACTAAACTTCTAACTGTGTATTGCTACCTAAAACATGGACCATAAACGGATACGTAAAATCCGTGTACGTTAACATAGAACTACTGAGCGAAGAAGCTCTTTCCAAGTTATTTCTTCAACAAAATACTTGAAATGAACGTTAGATACAGGTATCCTAGCAGGTATCAATGATACTTTTAGCATTTTTGAAGAAATGTAGGATGCAAAATTGAATTTCCTACCTGTGCACATGCGCACACGTGTTCTTGTTCATACAACGTAGTGCCGACGATTTGTCATTTAAAACCTTTTTAAATGATTTATCAAATCATGTTTATAAATGTATTTATTATATATTTTAAATCAATTAGATACAAGCTGCTGAAATGTACGAAAATAATTGGGAATGGACCGATTAATTTATACGATGTCCGGTACTAAAAATAGTTTACCTGTCACCTGAACAGGTAGTTTTCAGCTGTCCAACAACTAATTAGCCTTGATTAAAATGAGAAAGTATTGAAGTAGGGGTTGTTTTGATAGTAATTAATCATCATGTCACTTTTATGACCGGAAATGTATGGCTGTTAAAGGCAAAATGTTGGGTCAAAATGATCGTGAATTTATATGTTAAAATGACCGAAAAAGCCTTTGAAACTAAAATGTAGATGACCGTTTCATGCTTTGCCCAGCCGGTCTTTTACTGGACATTATACAAATGACCGGCATATATGACCGTTTTGGAAGCCTTGATTCACTATGTAGGTAAGGGCTTCGTTGTTTACCTTGTACACAACATGTTCACTTTGGTTTCATTTTTTTACCTAAATACACAACAACATATTCACTATGTACTTGGTAACAGTTATTAATTAATTGAATAGAAAATATTATAACAAATATTATTGGATGCCGAATTGACGTCAAATAGGTGCCGATTTGACTAGATGCCAATTTAACCAGGTGCCGACTTGTCGACTTGTACGTTTCAATTCCTCTGCGACCGTTTGCGGTATTTTCTTGAGGAAACCTATTTTCCATCATCAAAGAGAAGAAGAAACTGCTTGAATATGATCCTGGAACGCTTCATGATTGTTAAAATAAGTTTAATTCACTCAAAAAACAATTTTAAAACTTGCGATGTTTAAACAGGAAGTTTTAAAAGCACGTGTAAAAGAAGAAATTAACCGGTGAGAGTGGAAATCCGTACATGACATATATCACTATAGTACGACTTTGAAGGCAAAGCAGTTCCATCCTTTGGTAAAACAGACTTTAATATATCTTTCACATTAATGTTTGAAGGGTCTTAAGCTTATTCAAACCATATAGGTCGGTATGAAACATCAAAACGGAATGAACAATAACCGATTACGTTTTGTAGTTTACAAATTCTAAACTGGTTCCCGCTAAACTGGGTCCCGTCAAACTACAACACTTTGTTCGAGTGTAGTGGAATACAAGCAGAAACCAGTTAGTTTGTAAAATAGTAAATTAGAAACCAAGCGCGGTAGGCAGAGAAATGTAATGAAGTTCAGGTCGGCAGTTAAGGAACAATGACTGCGTCATTTTCCAAAAAAACAACAGTAGAAGGTCACCAACAGGTCTTTAATGTAGCGAGAAATTCACGCACCCGGAGACGTCCTTCAGCTGGCCCCTAATCAAATATATACTAGTTCAGTGATAATAAACGCCATACTAATTTCCAAATTGTACACAAGAAACTAAAATTAAAATAATACAAGACTAACATAGGCCAGAGGCTCCTGACTTGGGACAGGCGCAAAAATGCAGCGGGGTTAGATAAGCATGGAATTTATTAAAAATTTAAATAACAAGAAATCAAGCAAATTCCATATTTAAAAATAATTCCAAGTTCAAATAATAGCCTGTTTTATGTTTATGTTTTGAACTGTATCCTGTTATGTGTCAGACTGTTGGTTGATTGTGGGGTCATCTCGATAGTTAAATAGAGAGCGTCTGGACTAAAATACACACAAACGAAGCTACATATTATCAAATCCATGTCCTGCAAATTATTTTTAGACTTTTTGTTATTGGGATAAATGGTTTACATTGTCTGATTGTTATAATCTAAAAAGAGAATTTAAGTCAAATCAGTGGACATGAATTTGACAGCTAGTGCCCTATAATTCAAACCCTTATCTCTGGCTACAAATACATGTACAAGAAGATAAGAAGATCTTAAATAGAAGAACAATTAACAAACACATGAAACAAAGCCAGTTCCACGCTATGCTTCCTTAGGAGAAATCTACAACATTGCCCTAGGGAATGCCAGAAAACAGCATATATAGCACTCTTAAGATCTTTTATGGAGTACTGATCAATTATTTGGGACCGAAGACCCAAAGAGACATCCACAAATTGAAATCCATACAAAAAGAGGGGCGAGATTTATCATCAGACTACAAATCGAGGGATAAAGGATGTACGACTAATATGCTATCAGAACTTTAGATCCAACACTACAATCAAGACAACAACAACTGATTTTCTTTTTAAAGTGGTTGAGGGGAAGCGCTTGCTCCAGACGATCTAATAAAATACTATAGACCAAAATGACAGATAAAAGCAACAACATTTAATAACTTTGTAACTAAGAACTTTATAGACCAACAAGTCTGTAACAACAAGCGGTCATCGTTCCCAACAGTAAAACTGACCAGTACAAAAACTCTATCTTTGTGCGCACTGTGGTAGATTTCTAGAGAGGACTCAGTAATGTGCGTAACTACATCAACCGATGAGTTTAAATCAGCACTCCTGAGCAAGCATAATTAATTAAAGCACAGAGCAACCCGTCACATAATAGCCAAAACGAATCTGTGACGTACCCATCCAAATACAGAAATGGGAAATATAGATACAGAAAACACAAACAATTGAGGAAAAAGGGGGGGGGGGGGGGGGGGGCATTTCCCCGACCCTATTGCCTTTTGATATTTTTCTTTACTCTCAAAAACACTTTTTTGGCAAAGTAATTTTATATTTCATTTGTATTGTATCCCATAATTTTGGGAGACAATCCACAACATTTATAGTACTGATAGAATAATTTGTACAAATGCCTACAGTACAGTGACTAAAAATCAGGAAAGGCAGGTGCCCTGAAACAGCATTTATATCCTGCTCCACATGTGCCTCCCATCATAATGCTAATGGTAAGTACAAATTAGTCAAGCTAGTATGGTCATTACCTTGTTTTTAAGACTGACATATCATTTAGTAGTCAATGTTTATGAACCACACGTGTTGGAAATAAACTGAAGGGCGACAACCTTGCATGAACTGGTTCCCTGTCAAAGTGTAGGTGATCAAAACCAGACGAAGACTGACGGATGAAAAGCAAAACCATCCAGCATCTGCTATGAAATAAATATAATCACTAATATTCTACCATGTAAGATCCTCCAAATAATGAAGCTTAAGAATTAGTTTGATAAGTTGTCACTGTGAAAACCGATTAAACTCCCGTGCTTGTGTATTTGCGTCACTTTGTAAAGTTTACCTGACGTTTTCTGTAAATCTGAAGTTTGGTGGATTTTGAAACTTCGGGATTATTGCTCTTACTTGCTATAACAAATGCGTATATCACCTTGAAAAAAATCAGTATACATTAGTTTCTAACCTGTTTTAAGTAAAATTGAATCATATTATATATTTTATTGGTAAATAATAATTATGACATTTAGTCATTACATAATCCACTTACTGAATACTGTGTACAACAGTCAACATACTGTAATACACCTTATCGCTATTTGTCCGCCATTACTGAATATCACACAGGTTCCCTTAAAATTTTGACATCTTAAAACAAAATATCTGACGCCAGAATGGAAAAGTGATTGTTGTATGCGTCAAAAGGTCAAGCGGCTGTGTCGGCCGGCCGAGTAGGCTAATAGCGATAAGGTGTATGGTGGTCACTTTGTTTACTTATTATTTATTCTTTTTATTTGTGGAAATGAGTTAATGATAGCATTATTTATAGCTCCATAACTCTTTTCTCTCAAGACCAGCCATGTAATTATTCTTGTTAGGACTTCCTGTTTCTTGCATATTCCTGACATCCGCCCTGGCAAGGCTTGTTGTCCCAGTAGGAACTAAAAAATGTATAAGTATGACATCACTCTGTCTCACCAGGTTCAGAGCAGTCTACAGCTTAGGATTTGAAATGAGCAGACACCCATACTTTGGCTTGCAAATATGCAACCTCTATTTAAATAACAAGTGAACTACATTTAACCACCACTGTATTTAATTATTTCTAAAATTTATTGTACGGATCACATCAAATAAGGCGATAAAGTTGACTATGTGCTTAAACTATATAAGTATCTTTATTCATCAAAACAAACATAGAATTTTGGCTTCATATACTGTTAGTATTGTAACAACCGATTCTCTACAATCATGACAATAAAATACAAATACATCCTAATTAAACACTAAAAACATAATACTAAACAAAAAATAGTAATCACTTTCTTTCAAGCTTTATAAATAACTAATTAAATTAAAAAGTTGATTGAAATAAATATTGATTTATAAGTTCGATTACATTTCTTAATATTTCTTCTATAAATGAAAATATACATAAATATCTCTTACTAATTATAATCTCTATATACAAAATACATACATGTATGTGTCTCTAAATAATAAATAACTTGCAATGAATCAACACTCTAGTTGATGTAACATAAAATATTAGTCGAAGGCGAAACGTCATAAAACTTAAAAAACGGGAAATATCACAATTTATATAATCTTACGTACTTGTTTGTAATGTCATGAAATCTCTTAATATGGCCCTTTAATTGGAAATGAAATATTCTTATTCTTATTCTTATATGAGCGCAACGTTACATATGCTCAAATACTCAAAAATAAAATCTACAAGTATTATAAATAAAATACTAAATTTAGTAATTATAAATGGGAGAAACCCAACAATTTGGAATAACATTTCAAATCTAACATGTATTTTATATTCAGCGCTGCCATATGTCTTTTCAATAACCATCTTAAAGCTTGATAATATTTACATATTTGCTTAGTTTGTCGAACTCTGATATGATAGGGTAAATCCAATATGACGTATGATACCTCTGACTGACCTTTTCAAGTTTTCATAAGATCTTAACATGAAAAAGGCAATATTTTTGGGTCATCCTGGTCAGTTAATAAAACCCAAAAGTACCTGTATGCTGTTTTTGCATATAACAACATCAAAAACAAATAAAGACAATTACTAAGTACATTGTAACTCAATATATAAATACATACAAATAAAAACTAAAAGTAAAATTAAAATCTTACAAATTTACCTATACTAGTTCATGCAGTTACAAGTAAATACTTTTATCATATCTATGTCTGACTCTAAGTCATTTGGTCTCTGGTTGAGAGTTGTCTCTAAGGCAATCATATTGCTACCACATCTTTTTATTTTCATATGATTTATATTATGTTAATTACAATGTACTTATTGAAATTACACTGGAATACAAATTTGCAGATACATGTATGTTATTATATTATTTTGCACAAGCCGAAATTATTTTTTAATCTTATAATGAAATTAAACTTGTTTATGATGAAAAAAATGAAATAGAAGTCTATGTACAGTTATAACATGTAAATATATAGAGCCATCTAGAAGTCCAAATTAGAGAGGGAATTTCCTACACACTGATTGAACAGCTCTACTTTTATTCAAATAAAATATAGATATAATATTATACATATTAAATATTTTTGTTCTATTGTAGATGAACCATTAAAGATGTCCCAGTATGATACAGAAAAGTTTTGTCAGCCACCTGATCCAGATTTAATATGTTGTATATGTCAGTGTGTCCTTCAGTCTCCTGTGGAGAGCCCCTGTCGTCATGTCTTCTGTAATGTATGTATAACAACGTGGCTGAACAATCATCGTAACTGTCCAACCTGTCGTAGGAGAGTCAAGAAAAGACAACTCAAACCAGTCCTTCCAATAGTGCAAAACATGATAAATCGTTTGTTAATGTTCTGTGATTTTAAAGATAATGGTTGTGCAGAAACAGTTATGTTAGAAATTTATATTAACCATGTTGAGGGGTGCGGATACAGGAAACTGAAGTGTCGATTTAATCGCTGTGATAAAATGATACTTAAAAAAGACAAAGACCAACACGAAAACCAAGTCTGTGAATTCAGGGAGAAGTTATGTCTTGGTCGTTGTGGACTAATGATTCCTGTATGTGTGTATGATACACATGATTGCTATGAAGAATTACAAAAGTTCAATAGAGGTATGTTTTTAATTCAAAGTTGAATAAAATAAATATGTATATAAAAGATAAGAATGAAAAAGAAAGAAATGAAATTAACAATTTATAGATAATGTACCGGTATATCTAAAGCACTTGTCAGGAAGACTTTAATCCCAAAAAATTAAAGCTCAGGCTGTATACATGTAAGTCCTTGAATATGTGAAGATTGCATACCATACATGACATATGGACTGCTTTAACCTAAAGTATAGCTGAACATTTGCTAAATCAAAAAGATTAAAAGAGAGAGCCAATAATAAGTACAACTGACAGTTTAAGTTTTTGACTATTACACCACCAAACATGCCAAAGGAAAACACAAAAAAAAGTTTTTTGAAAAATAAAAAACTCAAAAGACAATTTTAGAAACCTTATAACCAATCCACTTAATTTGTATTGGTCCTCAGGAATTTGAATTAGAAATATATTAATTCAATTTATTAATTGTATAGTCTCATTTATCTTTTTGATGATTCTTTGCTACATGTAGCTGGGTTGCTGTCTCAATGAAAAATACTTAACATAACCTTTAACTAATACAGTGATAAAATTACTAGGTCCGTTTGATTGCAGTTGAACTTAATACAGTAAAAACTGCATGCATTTATTATTTCAATCGACAATGGACAGAAATGTGATTTCAAGAAATGCTGAGGACAAATAGAATAATGCTATCAAACATTAAAATCAACATTTTTTGGCAAAACTGTCCCAATCAATTTTTGCAATAATAAAAACATAGCACACTTTTCTAAATTGAATGGATATAAAAATAAGGAGATGTGGTATGATTGCCAGCGAGACAATTATCCACCAAAGTTCAAATGAAGTACCTAGATGCAAGTATATTAAAAAATCCCAAAAGTCGTTGAGATTAATAACATAGTATACATTGTAACAAGAATGTTTTACTGAAGAATTTTTTTTTAAATTTTAATTTTTAATATTACATGTATTGTACATATTCTTATGCTTAATTTTTCAGAAAAGAGTGAATTAGTAGACAAACTTCAGGAAAAAGTTAAAGAACTAAATGCTTTGACACAAAAACTACAGAAAGAGGTAGATAGATTAAAGCAACAGTTAGCTCGCAACCGATGGAATCTTCCAGATGCTTGGGGAACCAGTTGGGATCCCTCTGATAGTGATTACAATGATTCAATGTATAATTACCTGTCAGGAAGTTCTTACAGTGACGATCAAGATAGTCATTTCTCCCAGCCTGATTTAGTACTGACAGCAACTAGTCATCCTACTGCTACAAATACTACTACTACAACAACAACATCATCAAGTGCTGACAATGGAGGGTTCAGAGAATACGTTATTTATCCTAGTCGTAGACCAACAACACCTGTCATTCATGCTCCATGGCCCCGTTATGAAACAAGATCATCAAGATATGTGTATGATATACGCTCACCAAGCCCTAACCGTAACGCTACAGATGCTAATTTAGGTACCGATCAAGCATTAGATTTGAGTCACCATACACACCAAGAACATTTACCAGTGGGAGAGGGAATATTCCATCGCTTATCTGCTGGAATTTCAGACACTGCTCCAAGTACAAATATAAATTTAAACAATATCATGGAATACATTCCAACTCCAATCAACAATAACCATAGTAACACAGGAAGTAGCTCTGCAACAGATAGTAGTACTAGCTTAAATCTTAATGAGGGGGATCATGAAAGCCAAAACGAAAGTCACAATAATGACGATTTAAGTCACCATAGTGATCACACTGTATACAGTCTCTCTGACAGTGATTCAGATCATACACCAACTCGCTGGTGGAGATCAAGTCGATCAAGTATGTCACATCATTCTGATCATCAGTCAGATATACAGAGGTCTAGCAGGTCTCGTTCACATTCATTTGACTCAAATAGATCTGGATCACGTGGTTCGCACAGAAGTAGATCATTGTCTTATGACTCAGATGAAAGCCGGTTTTGGTCACGCTATCATTCACACATGAATAGATCCCGATCTATCCTGTCAGAAAGAAGTGGATCATATGACTTTCACAGAAGATCAAGGTCTTACAATTATTCAAGAAGTAGGTCAAGATCATTTGATTCACATAGAAGTAGATCAAGATCATATGATAATTTACGGAGACCACATGTAAGAAGGAGGTGGGCATCTTCAAGATCTTCACAGTCAGGTGAACATTACAGAACTTGGTCAAGAAGTAGGTCAATGTCAATAGACAGACTTTCAAGAAGTAGATCAATGTCAATAGACATACTATCAAGAAGTAGGTCAAGATCAATAGACAGACTATCAAGAAGTAGATCAAGATCAAGAAGTAGGTCAAGGTCAATAGAGAGATTATCAAGAAGTAGGTCAAGGTCATTAGATCATGTAAG